>NC_056524.1:215844900-215920503 GCF_019175285.1 Sceloporus undulatus
AATAATAATAATAATAATAATAATAATAATAATAATAATAATAATAATAATAATATTAATTCCTCACCCCAAATGGCATCTCTGCATCTTCTTCCTTTTTCTCAGCCACCCCATAATGCCTTACAGACACATACAGTAGCAAAAGCATTCTGTATCAATTTGCCAAAGAGAAACATTTGTAACATTTGCATTGTAGCATTCACATATAGAAAATAATTTAGAAAAAAAAAGGCTGGGACCAAGGAAATGAAAGGGAAAGTAGCACAAGGAGACACATATTCTATCTATACATGTATCTACCTGTAGCAAAAAGGATGCACATAGTCTGTCAAAAATAAAAAAGAGAGAGAATGCTGCCTGCGAGAGTGGAGGCTTGCTCAGTTCCCTGCCCTCCCTCTGACCTGCGCTGAATTGACCCTTTCTCTGGCTCCATCCTCATGCTCCATTACCCCCGACCACCCTTTGCATCCTTCCTCTGGCTCCTTTCTCCTCCTCCTCCTCTCCTTCTCTGATGAAGGGGAGGAGTGTTCTGCCCTCCCTCTGACCTAAATCCCTTCCCTGAACTTGTCCTGATCATGATTGGGGACAAGTTCATATTCACCAAACCCATTCCCCCCCCCCCAAAAAAAAGATACAGCTTTTACTCTGCTTTCTAAGGACCTGTCTTAAGGGGCATTTGCCCCAGAATGGGTGTGCAAGCCTCGGATTCGCTTGTGGGAGATTTGGGGCGAATATGAACTTCCCGTGGTTAATTTGGTTTCTGTTCTGGGGTAAAAGGTAGTCTGAATGGCCCCTAAGTAACATCCCAAGCTCTGGTCTGATTCAGCAAGGATCTTCTTTTGTTTTTACATTCACTTCCCTTTTCACTTCAGCCTACCACTTTAATGATTACATCAAAAACTCTCAGTTATTCACTATAAGAAGTAACAGAGAGAAAAAGGAATGATTTCCACACTATCACTACTGAGTTTCTTGGCTGAACTCTAAAAATCTGGAAGTTGATGCTTAGAATTTGCAGGAAAGGCTACTGCACCATGGGTATCAATGAAACTATCACAAAAGACACCCACTAGAACTCTAGAGAGAGAAGTTCATTGGGGAAGACTGACACTAAGGAATCTTCAGTGTACCAAACATGTATTCATAAATAAATCACTCATACCTTGTGGCCCAACAATGGTGATATTTATAATCAGAGGCACAGAGGCACAAATGTATGTGCACATGCATGCACACAAAGCCCACTTTTGCCAGAATCCCAATCAGCAGCAAAAAAGCACAATTCTCTGAAACACATTTCAACATCTGCTAGGACAAGATGTTTGTTTACTGCATCTCTTTGGAAAATGGGATGCTCTTTCTCACCTAATGTACAAAATGGTAAAAGAAGCATATTAGGAAATCCATGAAGGAGTATAATTGAAAGCATATTTCTTGGGGAGGGTACCATATGTTTCATATTGCCACAAAACCCATAAATATCCATTTAACAGTTTGGAGCTATAAATACGGCAACCCAGTTTTTAAAGCATTTCTTTAAAACTTGTTTATGGTTTTAAATTATTTTCTCTCTCCTTACCCACCTCAAAGTGCCTTTAATTTCCCTTTCTATTACTGTACTCTGGAATATATTTTATTGTTGGAATGTATTTAGAGCAGACCTACTTCATAGCTTTCCAAATAACCACATTTTAGCAGACACCTCAACAATCTCCTTCTTCTCCTCTCACTGATCCTTTCTCTTTGCAGATGGTGTCTGCTTCGTTCTCTCCTGCTTCTATAGTGAATTGGGAGAGGCAGGAAGGAGTGATGAAGGAAGACAAGTTTGTCTTAAAGTATCCCAGCGTGACCAATGAATGCTTTTCCTTCTTTATGCATTTGTTATAACTGTGGAATGAAAACCTAGAAAGAAGAAAGGAAGAAAAGAAAGGGTCAAAATACTCCAAAACAGATAGCAACAAGTTGTAAATAACGGGTTGTGCAAGACTACTTTGTGAAGAATTCTTAGCTGCTCTTCAGGAGTTGAGATTTCAAAAGCCACATCATCATCATCACCATCATCACAACCACAAACATAATAACAAAAATAATGACAATAACAATATACATACTAAAATCATAATAAAAACATAAAAATTGGATATTAAAATGGAATCTAACTATTTACAGTATTAAAATGCTTTAAAACTATATTTGAAAAAGGTAAAATGTAATTCAAATACAATTTTTAATCACACAAACATTTTCCCTGAAACAAACCTTTCTTGTATGTCTTGGCATAATTATGAAATTTACATGGATAGTTGCCTCTTCTGGGCAGATGAAGTCTACAAAGATTCAGAGAAAGAGACAAAGAGGGTTTTGTGAAAGGGCAACATTTGTTGTTATTGTTGTGTACCTTCAAGTCATTTTTTTAAACTTATGGCGACCCTAAGGCACTCTGATCATTTTTTTAGCAAGTTTCCTCAGATGGGATTTGTCATTGCCATCCTCTGAAGTTGAGAGTGTGTGACTTGCCCAGGATCTCACAGTGGATTTTTATCTTTGAGTGTAGAATCAACCTCTGATCTCCAAGACATAGTCTCAGCTCTCAAACTACTACACACGTTGTAATTTGAGAATTCCAAGAGGAGGACAAGATACTCATTCTCTTAGCCTTTTTTTTTTTCTGTTAACATATGTAATATTGTATATAATATAGAATAGAACTAGCCGTCACTAAAAAAATACCTGAATTTCACAAGGATAGTGGCAAGGTTTGGGTAGGAATCAAGAGTTAAAATGAGGAGAGGCATAGCGATGTTAGCACACCTATATTCAGTAGTTGCTAGTTTTCATGTCTCTCTAAATGTTTGGCCATAGCAGTATTGACTTCATTTGCTGTTTATTGGTCTTAGCCATCCCCTGCATAAGTTATTCTTCCATTTTGTAGTCTTCAGTTCTCTCTCTCCTCCATTTCTGAAGAACACCTCACCATGAGATGTTATAAAGCAGTGGTTCTCAACCTTCCTAATGCTGTGACCCTTTAATACAGTTCCTCATATTGTGGTGACCCCCAACCATAAAATTGTGGTGTCTCGGTTCCTAAGGCCATCGTAAATATGTGTTTTCCGATGTTCTTAGGCGACCTCTGTGAAAGGGTCGTTCGACCCCCAAAGGGGCTGCAACTCACAGGTTGAGAACCGCTGTTATAAAGCCTTTAGTATTTGCAAATAAACCTACTTCATATATTTTTACAAATGTGAGCTGGCATGAGACTAGTTGTTGCTAAACACTTGCTTGTGAATACCAGTTAATCTGCTTCTGAGTTACACTATTGTCTTTCACATTCCATAAAAGGAGAAGGCCTTTTCCTTTTATTTATTTATATGGAAATGATCTGTGTGTGTGGGGGGGGGGGGACTAAGGAGTTACAATGAAGTATTTTGAGACTTTTTTCTTGTTTGTTTTCTGCTCACTTGGCCCTTTTGTTGTTATTGTGTGTCTTCAAATCATTTCTGACGTATGGCGATTCTAAGGTAAACCTCTCATGGGGTTTTCTTGGCAAGATTTGTTCAGAGGAGGTTTATCATTGCCTTCCCCTGAGGCTGAGAAAGTGTGACTTGCCCAAGGTCACCCAGTGGGTTTCACGGCTGAGCTGGGAATCAAACCCTGGTCTCCAGAGTCATAGGCCAATGTTCAAACCACTACACCATGCATACACACAAAACTCCAGTGAGGAGATGACGGATGTGTAAAGAGGTAGGTCACACATGTTCCCAAGATCTGGTACCAAACATGCCCTTCACATGACCTTGGGAGGTGCAAAACAACCAGCTCCACATAGCTAACTCTAATCCTAACCCATCCAGCAAAAAATAAAATAAAAAAAAAATTAAAAAAATCAAGTAGGTTTAGTGTTATTTAGGAGAAAAAATGAAGTAGGTTTGCTTACAATGGTACTCTTTCCATTGGACACTCCAAATTTGGGGCTTTAAGTATTTTTTTACGTGCTACACTGTACCTTCTGGGGGTAATTTCATCATTTTTGCCCCATCCTAGTTGTTTTAGGCCTGACAGAGGGGTTCATCCTCCATTACCACCACCACCCCCCAAAAAAAGAAACAGTGACCAGAAGTCCTTTCTGATTCTGACAAAAACCTTCTTGAGCTGTCAACAATCTAGGTGATTAAAAAAAGGGATAAAATTGCCTCCATACCACCATTTTTAAAGTATTTTTAAAAATTAAAACACACAGAATGTCTTTATATGTAGAGTCACTCACACTGAGAGAAAGAAAATTTGTAAGTATTCTTTATATCCCTAATCACCCCAATTTTGCATGTACCATCAAGCTGAAGAAAACATCAGATGTTGTACTGTTATGATGTCCCCATCTTTAAATAATCTACATGGCCTTTTGTTTTTCCTTTCTCATTTCCTGGTGCTCAAGAGAACAAAGACAATAACACAACCACATGTCAGCTACATGTACTGTGGAAGACAAATGCAGACAATAAAATGTACTACTGGGGTGTACGACTGAAGCCCAAACTGCATCCTAAAACAACACACTTATTTTAAAAATGTGATACTATATACACAATTTTACACTTTCCCCTCCAATGACTGCCATCAGCAATGGTTAGCATTCCACATGCTGTCACACAAAGACATTTCAAATGCTCACAAAGCAGCAGCAAAATGATTGCTTAGCAGGAATGTCTGTTTTGCCTTGCTTTTCCTTCAAAAGGATGGGTTATTTTTGCTCTTATTTTAATAAGCACTGTTCAAGCTAAGCCTACACCTTGTATTCCTGTCAGAATGTTAAGGGTCAAGTGAAAGCAGTTTGGGGAGATA
Source organism: Sceloporus undulatus (assembly GCF_019175285.1). NCBI lineage: Eukaryota > Metazoa > Chordata > Lepidosauria > Squamata > Phrynosomatidae > Sceloporus > Sceloporus undulatus. The sequence continues at coordinate 215,849,740 of NC_056524.1, forward strand.
ATCGAAATCCAACTCTAATTAAAGATCAAAGCACCAGGTTGGTGGGTGGACAGAAATGTACACACAAATATGGGAATATGTACATCGACTAGGCACATAATTACAGCAGGATTCCATTTAGCGTATTTAATTAATAAATCACAGAGTAGTGATTTTGATGCAATTAATGCCTGAATCCCATTTCTACTCCCAACTAGAGTAGATACGTGGAATTAATGGAACTTACATAACTGTAAGATTTACCAAATTGTTGTTGATTTAATGAAGTTGCTGCATTTGGGATTAACAACATGATTTAAAACAACACCTTCCCCAATTGTTTTAATAAGTGTGTGAATGTACAGATGCTTACTGTCAAGCTATATTTTATTTATAGTTTTTTGTGAGTTTTTAAGGCTATGAGGCTGTGTTCTAGAAGAGTTTATTCCTGTTTCGCCAGCAGCTGTGGCTGGCATCTTCAGATAATGCAGGCATGGAAGAGAGTGGGGTATATATACTGTTGGTTCAGAGGAGGTGACTTGCTGGCATCTTCAGATAATGCAGGCATGGAAGAGAGTGGGGTATATATACTGTTGGTTCAGAGGAGGTGACTTCCATGTTGTTCTGTTGTTGAATGGCAAGGCCTACAGGGTGTCCGTTTACTTAATGATCCATTGTCTGCTGGGAATCCCCCTCACCCTGGGTGGTTTTCATTTGCTGGGTCCTGATTGTGGTTTTTTTCAGGGCTGGTAGTCAAACTTTGTTTACTTTAAGGGTTTCTTCATTCCTGTTGAAAGAAGAAACCCTTAAGGTAAACAAGGTTTGGCTACCAGTCCTTTACCATATTCCCAGTGCCAATATGCTGGGGGGGGGGGGACTTCACACAGACAGAAGACAAAATGGTGGGAGCTGGGCCAGGTTCCTATAAAAAGAGTTTGTTAAAAGGAGCTCTTTTGTCAGAGGCTTTAGCTGAGATCACCCTATAGCAGTGATGGTGAACATTTTAGAGACCGAGTGCCCAAACTCAAAGGTGTTCACGCAATGGGTATCATCTGGTGCCAGAGGACAAGACTTCCAGTGGTGATGGGATATCAGGGAGGCAGGACTTCTGCCTTCCGGGGGTGGGACTTCCAGTGGCTGGACTTCCCTGGAGACAGTTCAAGGCCTGATAGAGCAGTGTGGGGGGAGGAGGAGGAACAGGCCCTCCCAGGCCTTCAGCTGCCTCTCCAGAGACAGATAAAGGCCCAGGACGGCCAGGAAGAGGACGAACAGGCACATGTTTGTTCCTCGTCTTTCCTGCCCTCAAAAATTGCTTCATGGGACATCTGTGGCACACATGCTATAGGGTCACAACAACAACCTTATAGTGTTATCATTCTACTTTAGCTACCGTGGTTCCATCCTATGGAATCCTGGGGTTTTTCATTTGGTGAAGCAGCCGAGGTTTCTGGCTGAAAATTCTAAGTGTCTCTCCCTAAACTGCAAATACCAGGATTCCACAGGATATTGCCGTGGCAGGTAAAGTGAGATCATCATGATAAGGGAAAATTGAAAGTTTATACTGTTTTGACTATGATTGCCTATAATGGGCCCCTGATCTCAGCTTCATTGGAAACAAGAGTGTGTCATTTGTAAACCCAGGATATATGGGAATTTGCAGAGTATTTTTCTCAGGAAGTGTTTAGGGAAAAAATGTGGGAGAGGAGGGGTTTGATCAAATGTAACCCATTATGAAAAAATCTATGAATCAGTAATGTAGTTCTTGCCTTCATTCTGTCAGTAAATGTGCTACAAATCTCATTATAAATACAATAGCAATTCCAGTTGTGCAAACATTTTCAGAGAAATGCATTGGTTTCTCAAATGTCTGAAGTGTATGAGACTTGTTGAAGAAACTACTGACAAGAATAAAAAAACAACAACACTGTTACTTCTCATCTTGGAATGACATTCTTTGAGTGTAAGAGCTTTTCAATTTTTTAGAGAGAAATCATTCATCCTGTTCTTTCTTTGAAACATGGAGTCCAATCTTAACTTCTTTCTTTGAAAGTACATATATGGTAAGCCCCATGTATACTGAAGATTTATGGATTCACAGAAAGCACTACAAAATTCAAGTTCTTTGACCCCATGGAATAATTTACATAGTTGCACAAATACTCCATTGTTTCTTCTTCTGTTGAAATGGCCTCTACCATTTCCATGCAGAGCTGACTCACTTTATAAAAATCAGTAAGGGATAGAGACTACATATCCTAGAATATAATATGACATGACAGGGGGTTATGTCAAGGGAGTTCTCTAAAAAAAATAATAAAGTCTCTCCCTCTAGTAGTTGAAGGATGCAGACATGCTTTTTAGAAATGCAAATCTTTGAAATCAAAAGCAATGTTGTACTGCCTGTTAAACATGAGGTTGCATTAATAAAAAAGCTCTTCTTAAAAATCCTATCACACACAAAAAAGGAGCCCAGCTTATGCTGTAATTACTTCTTCCCTGCTTTTATGGGGAATCATAAAACTCTTTTTAAACCTTTGGGCCACAGGAAAAAATAAACCTTTGGGCCACAGGAATTGAGGATTTGGGAGTGGGTTTCTCTTTCCAAAGTTCAGTTCTTCAGTGCTAGTATAAATTCCTCCAACTGGTCTTAACTATGACTGGTACTGACTTTAACTATGGTTAATGCTAACTAGAGTTCACTATTAACCAAGTAGTGAACATGTTTAAAAGAACCAAATCTGGTTAATATTAACAAGGCCAATGGTAGCATATGGCTGAAGTCAGTAGGAGAAAATGGTGAAATTACTTCAAAGAGGCAAAGGAGTGTACAGTCTCATTCCATTCTATATTTATCAGGAGGAATACTTTTATCCTCTATCCTTTTAACTTATTTTCCTTTCTCTTACCAAGTCACTATAACTTGCCTTCCAGTCTCTCCTCCAGCAAAGCTGAACTGTGCAACTGAAATACAAACCTACCTTTACATCCTCCTCATTCTCATTGCCTTCCATGGAATGTCATCAGCTCATTAATAATACCCAAACCTTTTATTGTTTGCCATCAGAATTGTTCAGTTATGATTTCTTAATAAAACCATTTAATGAGGGCATTCCACTTTCTAGACAAATTGACTTCTATTCTCTAGCTCTGGCGCCTATACGTTTTCATTTAAAATGTATTAGTTTTGTATCAGCTCTACTAGATAAAGAGCATAACTTGGCATGATATAAACTTAGCACATTATTGAGCAAAATCACCCTCATCACCTGTTTATCAAAAAGACTTATTAAGTGAACATAAAGAAGTTGTCCACAAATGTGTTTAGAATGATGTCCATGTCCTGTGCAACTGTGGTTAGATGAGATAGCAGGTGGCTTCCACATCATTAAGATGGTGGATCCACTCTGAACTTTAAAGGAGCTGTCCAAAGTGTTGACCCATCTCCAAAAACATGTACTTTCTACTAAATTTTCTCCTATGTTTCTAGTAAAACCCAGAGTTTCTAGTAAAATTCCTAAGTTTCTAATAAAACCCAATGAGAAGGAACCCCCAGCGACCACTGGTGAGGCCACTGAACTCAATAGATAGGATTTGATTAAATACTCTGAAAATCAGGTTGGGTATCCCATATTCCGCAATTTGGGATTAAAGACCATTGTTAAAACTGGACTTGCGATTTCATTTCCATACACAAAGGATTTTGAATTTGAATTGGCATTCTCACATATCAATTGCGCATATATATATGTGTGTGTGTGTGTGTGTGTGTCCCTGGTTTCCACTCCACTAAATGTATCTGAGGAAGTAGACTGTAGTCTACAAAAGCTCATGCTGCCAACTTCTTTCTTTCAGTTAGTCTCAAAGGTGCTACACAATCTCTCTACAAACTCATTCTATGACTAACATGGCTATATTCAAAGATATCACTTGGGATTATAGAGTAATTGATAGAAACTGCCCATACTCTGTTAAACTTTCAACAAAAGTGTTCTGAAATGTACACAATTATAACACTTTAACTGTTGTGGTACCATCCTGTGGAATCCTGGGATCTGTAGTTTGGGAAAGGGTATTTTGAATTCTCGGACAGAGAGCTTTAGTGCTTCAACAAAATACAAACCCTAGGATTTGAAAGGACGCAGCAATTGCAGCTAATGTGAAATGATTGTGCTATAATTGTATAGCTTGAAAGGGCCCTCACTGAATCAGTGGGAACTTCGTAAGTCTGTATATGTGTAAGGTCCATTATCAGGGAGTCTACATTAGTTAGAAATAACTCTTGAATTTAAGCTATTATTGTTTTTCTGGCATATCATGTTTGCTGCCTATTGTCCCTTGTTCCAAGTATGCCATATCTCAGATCCACTTATCTTTATTTAGTTGCAAAGCAACATCTCAATGTATTCCTTTTCCCTGGAACCAAGTTCTAGCATGCTAGTTATTATGTTATCTTTCTGATAGTCAATCTTTCAACACATGTAAGACATGTGAAACCTGTGCATTGTGAACAAGTATCAGGACTGATTCCCTTTCTGCACATCTGAGACCCATGAACATTCTGCTTTTTATAAGAGCAAAGGCTTTCCAGTAAAAGGAAAAAAAGACAAGGAAAGCAAGGAAAGGAATACATTTTGTTCAATTTCATTTTTCAGCACTGTTCCACATGACAAGTTCACTTGGCAATAGAGTCAGGAGAGGACCCCTTGAATAATGAATAGCTAAGGCATGCTATATGTGCTGTATAAGAAAAGATAAATAGAATGGGCTAAGTGAGATGTAAACAAATAAATCTGTTGTTCTCCCACACAGCTGCACCAACTCCCTCCTTAGCTTTGTGTTTTCATGCAAAGAAATGAACCCATATAGTCTTCTTGTGGTGTTTTTGTGTGTATGTGTGTGTTTTAATTGAATTCAAACAATGGAAAAGTATTTGACAAAGGAAAAGAATGGCAGCCTGGATGCTTTGTGACACAGAATTATATTGTGTTTTTTCCTGGCATTTGTTTTTATAGATTAGCTGCAAATGGAACAATAATTCCTTGCAATGCATTCTAAGCAACATGTGACGCTTTCTTTCTACACACAAATTCTCTGTAGTGTTGTGGGGTGGGGAAGTATGCGCTGCCTTTGATTCTGATCTACATACTCAACAAATCTGGCACCAGCAGTCTCTTGTGTCAGGAGTAGTTATGGCTAAGTGACAGAATGCCAGTTTAGACTGCAGAAAATGTTAGTGCCCAGAATATCCAGGTAATGGTAGTAAAGAAACCTGTGTGCAGCCTTGGAAACCTGTGTGCCGCCAATTAGTGTTGACAGTACTCAACTGGATGGATCAATGGTCTGGCTTAGTAGAAAGCAGCTTCCTTCCTAAATTATGTTCCCATGTATTCTTGCACCTCAGAATTGGGCTACAATGGGCTAACAAGTACAATCATAGTGGGAGAGAGTTAAGTCAGGAGCACTGAGCTGGCAGTACTACAAGCAAAATGGGATTCTGGACTTTTATTGTTTCTTGTTCAGGCTCTCAGTGTGTATAAGAAACAATAAAATCAATTTTAAAGTTTGTATAGCTTGAAAAAATTATGATACCCATTCACAGATGAAATTCTAGTTCAGGCATGGGGAAACAATTGTGATTATAGTGTGGGGGGCAGATCAAAATAAATATGAAAAATACTCTGATTAGGAAATGCCTTGTGTGATCTCTTCCAGGAATGGGCAGAACTTTTTGCTCTATTTTGTAATTAATTGTGATACATGCAAATTAGTGAACAACCTTTGTAGAGGTTTCCATCAGCCACAGAGCCCTTTTGATGGGAGTCAGAGGGCTGGAATACAAATGTTCTTCTGTTGGAATCTATGTTGTAATTGATGCCTATGCTCTTTTAAATGTATTAATCATCTGCAGACACTAATACCTCCCCTTGGACCTCTCTGGAGGTCATTTTCCAGATTGTTCATCTTTTAAAATTCTTTTGGGACATTGTTTTGTTTGGGCCAGTTAAAAAATAAAACCACAGCATTGCTGCAAAGACCTCTTGAAGCAGTGCCTGGAAATGGGATTCCAAAATATAATATGTCTCTTAGATTGAAAAAAAAATGAAAATATTGCAGCAGTGACTCTACATTTCAGTGCTGGAGGATCCCAAGGATAAATTTTGCAGAGAGCTAAAAAGCATATAGGGACTGGATGTATTTCAAAGATGTATTTTGGATCATTGAATCAGAAATATCTATAACACGCAGATTGCATGATTATAACAGATCTGTATTATGATAAGTTGAGAAATGAACAGTTGTGATTCAATGTTCATAGACATACAGACTATTTTATATATTTTATACATCATATCTTGATAGGCAAGTGGCAGCTGGAGCCCACATGTACAGATGGAAATATGACTGCAATTTTGATCTTTTGATTATTAATTGATAATCGGTATCTATATATTAAAACCCAGGTCCAGTGGAGGAGATCCCATAAAAACACATTGTCTTTTTTCACTAATGACCATTATTGACTTGCTACTTCTTTTCCATACACAAAGAGTTTTCAGTTTAAATGGACATTCTCACATACCAATAGCATATATATGTCTGTCCCTGGTTTCCACTCCACTATAAGCATCTGCGGAAGTAGACTGACATCTACAAAAGCTTGTGCTGCCAACATCTTTATTTCAGTTAGTCTCAAAGGTGCTATAAGATCTCTCTTGTATATTTTTAGTGACTAAGGCCCTGGACAGATGGGTGGTGAAATGCTGCCTCTCTTTCCTGCGCATCCTTGCAGCAGCAACCAAACCATACGGCAACGATGCGCAGGCAGGCAAAAGTCACCTAGAGCGGCTTCTTTTTTGAGACGTCATAAGGACTGCAATGCAGCCCTATGAGACGCCTTCCTGCCAGTGACATCCATATGATGCATGTTGCGTACGTAATCATGGCGGCCCCCATGTGGATGGGAGGCCACCATTATGGCGGCACCCATATGTACTAGGGTTCGGGAGTGTGTGGTTGCTGCACTCTTCTGAACCCTAGAATCGGCGCCAGCACGCCGCTTCCCACCCGTATGCACCGGGCCTAACTTCCTTGTGTCATTCCCTTTGAGCAGCAGGCAAGACCTGCCCCCAAAGCATGGGATGCGTTTCTCAGAAGGGAACAGCAAATGCATTCGGCAAGGGGCTTGAGGAATTACTTTTTGGACTGCAACTCCCAGAATCCCCCAGCTGCCATTGCCAGTATTGGTGATCTCACAGAATAAATTCTAAGAATTTTAAACCAAAGAAGTAACTTTTTCTAGTTCAGGAACAGAGCATATGATTTAGATACAGTAGTTTCTAGGATCTATCTCTGACATTTCCAGTTAGAGGATTTGGTACTGGTATGAAAAACCTTTGCCCCAGTCTTTTAAAAGTTTCTGCCAGTCAGAGTAGACAATATTAGGTAGACAGGGGTATTCTCTGACCTGGTGTCAGGTAGCATCCCATGTTCCTGATTCTGTGTGCAGAATATTGCCAGGGCTCCACTGCATTGGATGGTTTTAAGGATTTTCCTATGGGAATAGATATTGGCAGCCAGCTGAAGTATTTGAGATCTTGAATATAGTAGATTATTTCATATGGATGAGCTGAGCCCTTAACCACAAGAAGTATAGCACACATTATTCTGATTTTTGATCACATTTAACTAGTGCATTCATTCCTTCATTGTCTTTCGGGAAATGCACATTCATAAGTCTTTATGTCTTGGTGTCTGGGCAAATTATATCTCTGGTTCCATATGGGAATTCAATCCTATTTTAAATGAGCTCGGGTTGCAAAATGAAGTTGAAAAATGCAGCATTTGCCTGGCTCGGAGTTTGCACACAATGCAATCCACCTATTAAAAATGAAACCAAGTGATTCAGTAGTACTGCAAATGACAACCTGAATTCATTTAATTTCACTTTGAAATGTATAAATCTTCTGAAGTGCAAAAGGTAATATTTATGAAGCACTGACTCAAGAATCACTTAAATACTTTAGAGGGCCTGTTTCTGTTAAAATTATCCATCCAAGTTATTACAGATGTTGGAGTAAACCTTTTCAATGTACTAAAAGATTTCTTGCATTGACCAAAAGGTATGCTTCAGGGGCTGCAATCCTAAATACACTTACCAGGGAGTGAGGGTCAAACTAGAAGTGGCATGAAAGGTATCCTTGCATTTAATATATGTGCTTACCTGCATGTTTTTAAACACCAAAGCATTCACCCAGGGATGTGGGCAGGAAGATTGCAGAAGGCAAGGAGGAGGAACTTAACTTGAAGTCAATCTTTCTTCTGAACTGGTATTTCATTGGTGGCATGGAGGATTTCCCAATTATTATTTTAATTTAAATAAACAAATATATATATTAAATGCAAAGATGCATTTAACATCAGGTCTATTTTGAACCTAAGCCCCACTGAACACAGGGAAAACTGCACCTGACTAAAATGCATAGGTCTGGACTGTTATTTCTTTAAAGCAGAGAATCAGAATCTATGGCGTTCCACATATTATTGGGAATATCTGCTCCTCATTCACATAGAAAATAGTCAGCAATTATTTGTTTTTTAATTCAGTAGCATTTGAATAATCACAGGTTCCCAGCACTGGATTAATGTATGACAAGATCTGGGGTTGAGCAACAGTAGAAGGATCACAGGCTTCCTAGCCTTGGTTTAATGTATGTATATATCTTTTTTGCTGTTGTACTCCAAGATATCACATCATATGATAGACTGCAGTGTCTTCCAGAATTTGTGCTTAATACTATGGAGTTCATGGCTAGAATCCTGCTGGCAGGGACGTAGCCAAGGGGGGGGGTTCTTGGGGTCCGGACCCCCCCTTCCATTAGAAAAATGAATTGTGTGTGCTGCTGCGCCGCCACACCCAAGCCCCATTATTATGGTGGCACTTAGTCTGGACCCCCCCCCCCCACCTTCCTAAAATCCTAGCTACATCCGTGCTGCTGGTGTCTTATGCATGCAAGACTTTCCTACAGAAGCAGATAGTCATTTTGTATTCCATTCAAGAGTGCAGGAGAATTACACAAGGAGTGCTTTTGTGTGCAGACATACACTGTATGTTTGGTTGGACAATGGTGCAATATACGAATAAAGCAGTGTTGCACAATTGCCATGTACCTCCCTAAGCATAAAAAGATGTTCATTCTTAATATAGGATCTTAGCCATATGTTGAAGTTACTTGATGGCAGTTAACAATAGCAACAAAGTTTTTACAGGAAAATTAATGCTTGACAAAATAGGTAGCTATTTACAACTGTACCCCTTATTGTTACAAAATGCCATTTCAGTCAATGCTTTGAAAGCAATAAGGTCTTTTATCTACTGTAACAGAGAGAGAGAACTTTCCCCATTAAAATCATTTTTTGAAAACTCATCTAAATATAATGTATCCTCAGCTAGAGAAAAATGAGCAAACTTAACAATTTGTAGGTACAGCATGCAGGAGTGATTATCTGAAAAAGATCACAAAGATTCAGTTTGTTGATCTTGTAATGCCCTGCCTCTGCCTAACTCATTGAACACATTTCATGGATTAAACCAGAAAGAGTTCATTGGAAAGATCAGCACAGTTGCACATCCTTTGCCAGTTCTGAGCTAACAAGCTAAGTTTCACTTTTGTACCCCCTTCAGATCCACCTTCCTCCCACATTCCTTTCCCACGGAGTGCCAGTTAGCTATGTAACCTCAGTTTGCACACAACAACCCCCCACAGCTGCTCACCCCTTCCTCACACACACATGCTCCCAACATGGCTACAGTACAGCTAAACAAGCCTAACTTTAATCTGGCAGCTACAGTATGAGAGGCAACTCTGACGGATCTTCTCCCTTTGTACAGCAAAAGAGGAGCAAATAGAAAATCCATCAAGAGATTTAACTACCTGGGGGGGGGAAACACTATAACAAACCCAATCAGGGACCTAACATTGACCATTATAAATAAATAAATAAAGTGATATAGCTGTGGATTTAGTTTGTTGTAATATTATAGAATATTATTCTTATTCCTGACAGAAGTTGGCCATGGGTGAAAGTACTAAGACAAAGAGCTGTACAGACTAGCTAGAATGTAGAGACTTGTTTTACCTGGGGTAAATCTCAGATAATTTGTTGAGAACCACCATTGTGTAGTGATTTGAGTATTGGACTGGGATGCTAGAAGCTAGGGTTAAAATCCCAGTTTGGCCATGGAAATCTACTGAGTGACCTTGGGTGAATCATGGTCTTTCATCCGCAGAGGAAAACAATGACTTACCGTGTTTGAATCCAGATCTCCCAGATTCATATGCCAACATGCAAACCTCTGCACTACACTAGCTCTCATAATAGGTTTAAACAAAGAGAAAGGAAAAGTATAAGCAAAACATTATATTATTATCAACATGTGACAGAATGAGAGAGAGTCTAGGTAAAAGTTTTGGTGGGATCAACAGATACAAATGGACAATCTTAAGAAATGTCATCTGGACAGAGCTTAGCTAGGTCACATCAAGTCAGAAAAAGATTGATCAAGCATAATGCCCAGCTTCTTAACTTGATGAGAATATTGGATATTGTCAAATACCGTAAGGGCAAAAGAGAAAGAGGAAAATGAGATCTGAGTAAAAATGCAATGAATTGTGTTTTCTCCATCTACATGATTGTGAGATAATGACCTTAGCAAGTAGCAATAACAAGTACATTTCTATACTGCTTATCAGTGCACTTAAGCACTCCCTAAGCTGCGGTTTACAAAGTGTAAGCTAATTGTCCCCAACAGTCTGGGTACTCATTTTAGCGACCTCCTTGGAAGGATGCAAGCCTGAGTCGAGCTTGATTCCTTTTGCTGGTATTGAACTCGCAACCTTATGATTTGTGAGTGAGTGGCTGCAGTACAGGTATTTAACCACTGTGCCACCAGGGTTCTTATATCAAAGCATAAATGTTTAACAGATAGAGATAATAGAATGAGGTGGGGGGAACAAAATTATAAATCTAGATACTGTTTCTTTATGCAACAAAACTGCAGGAAATCAGAGTGCCAAAAAGACAAGCCAGTGTGGTGTAGTGATTTGAGCCTGGACTAGGGCACTGAGAGACCAGGATTCAAATCCCATTTGACCATTTAAACCCACTTGGTGAATTTGGACAAACCACACTTTCTCAGCCTTGGTGGAAGGCAATGCCAAATCTCTCTGAATAAAACTTACTAGAAAACCCTATGAGAGGGTAGCCATTAAAGTGAAGCTGAACAGAAGGTCAACAAAAAGAGTGAAGAGAAAGTGATCAAGATCGGATGATGTTTTAGTGCAGCCCTGAATCCTTGACAGATGAAAGTGGAAAACACCACCAAGATGGCAAGAGAAAGAGACAAAAAATGTGCCTCTGACTATGGTATTTTTAATTGAGCACTTCATTGCAAGATGGGATTTTACAAAACACCACAATGAAACTGTCCTGAACTGCAATGCTAGCAAATAGTCTTTGAATTCCCACAGCAAAAATCTGCTTCATTGAGCCATACTAGATTTATTGAAGAAGTAAAAATGCATATGTGTACTCTCTCCCTTTCTTTCTCTGTCACACAAACGTGCATCATGAAAATGATAAAATAGCCACAGACTATAACAACAAACTTATGTTTCCTTGAATTTTAAATGCATTTTGAGCTTTGGAGAAAGTAAGATGCAGAGTTTCTCATGTTCTTCTCATCCCAGTTCAGCAGAAATGAAGGTTGTGTATGTTTAACAATCAAGCAAAAACAACAGTATTCCCAAAGCATGTCTCTTAAAAGAAAGCAAATGTTGTGTCGCAGAGCCAAGTGTGAACAAATTTCCAGCAACTCCCCATAACATCAACAGAAACCAGTGTGAGGAGGTATCAAAAATGAGGACGCAGAGACAGAAAGGAAGGCAATAAGGTATCTTTTTTCCCTCTTTGGAATGGAGTTGTCTAGCAGAACCTCTTGAATTAAATGGGTCTTTCATTGGGCTTTGTGTACAGGATACCTTTTGTCTTTCCAATTAATTAAACCTTGGCTGTGAGCTTAAAGTGACAACACTAGAACATCATGGTCAAGTTGATATATTGACAATGATTTGATTATTCACAACTTTGCCTGGATAAATTCTTTTTCTCCTCGGTTTCTATTTGCAGGCTTAGGACTGGCTTGTAGTGTCTTTGCTCCTGCTAGTAATATAACTTGGGATTGCAGTTACCAGTTTTTAAAATGTTCTTTCTCAAAATGAGTTCCATTCATTGCTTTTTCACCAGGTTTATCAGCAAGGACACTTTCACAGCATAATGGGCTCCTGGTGCTACACAAATGAAAATGTCATGGCAGCGTGGGACATTTATATTGAATTGATCTTTGCTATGCTTCTGTCATGGTGACATTATGGGAGTTATTTGATCTAATCGTAGACTATAGCCTGGCTGGATGGGAAGTGAGCCGCATTAGCACTTGGCCTTATAGCAATTAGCTAAGTAGAACTCACCCATAGACTTGGTCTGGTAATTGTATAGAGCTGTATTGACCTGTGGTCATTTGATGCAGTGGATTTTGTTTCAAACTTATTTCTAGCAACTTTGCTCTAAACTCTGAAATCCTCCCTTTCCCCGCTTCCCACAGGAAGTCCTTGGATGTAGCTATTTCTACTTTGTAGGGGTATATGATTGCATATAATCATTTTTTGCATAATGATATGAAATATCTTCATGGGTTTGAGAGAAAGTGACCACTGTGGTAAGGAGAAGGTAAAAGAGAAGGTATAGGACACAAAGGATCTTTCTGGCTGTGTGCCTTCAAGTCATTTCTGGCAACCCTACCATGGGGTTTTCTTTGTAAGATTGGTTCAGGGCCAGGTTTGTCTTTGCCTATCTCTGAGGCTGAGAGACTATAACTTGCCCAAAGTCACTGAGTGGGTTTCAGTGACTAAGCAAGAGTTCAAACCTTGGTTATAGTACAACCTTTAAATGACTACATCATGTTGGCTTTGCTAAATGTCATGTTTTATAAGTTTCAGAAGGGAGCTAGTACATTAGAAAGAAGTAAGAGCAGATATAATTTTCAAAAGTGTAGCCATGTTAGTCTGCTCCAGCAAAACATCAATGATTGTTGTGACACTAACGCAGAGGTTGTAACCTCTTTGAGAAGAGGACTGTCAAACCCCTCACCTTACCTTCATTTTTAATCGAGCCCAGTGCCACTCACGCAGGGAGGTGAGTTTTTATTTTAAGTTTAGAGCTCCTCAGGACAATTAACAAATGAAAGTAGCTGTAAGGTGAACTTCTGTGAGCTTCTTCCCCGCTCCCTCCACTAGCCAATAAATGGTTGTCCTGGTAGGAGGCTGCAACAGCTTAAAATGTGAACTGAGGAGTGAGTAGAAGTACATTATAATTCCACCTGTGCAAAACTTTAGAACATTTCCCCCAATTCATGACCTTGAGTGTAATGTTCAGATATGTGTAAAGATGAATATCCAAAGCATGCATGGTAACAAGCCCTGGGCGTGACTTCCTATAGATTGGGGGTGGAGAATCGGTATCATTCCAGATATATTGGACTGTAACTTCCACCAGCTCTAGCCAGCATAGCCAGCATAGCTAATGGCAAGAGATGTTAGGAACTGCAGTCCACTAACATTCCAAAGGCCACATAATTCCCAACCATGCCTTATATCATACCTGACTCAAGGCTTGAAGAAGACCAGAGCCAAAAATCTTTAGTTTCTGCCACCACCACTGTCACCACCATCACCATGAATCCACAGGTTGGATCCATTCTATTCATACTCAGGATCTCAATAATGAGACCCTCTAGGTTCTGATTGATGATAACACTGATAATATATGCACATACAAATTCTCCCCAAAACAAAGACTCTTAAAGATGAGTTGGCTACCATGCTAAACTCAGGTCCCCCAGGCAAAAACTAACAAACTTTTTTTTTTCCAAAATGTAAAGCAGAATGACATTTCATTCTGAAAATAAAATCACAGGTGTGCATTCCCAGGTAACATAAGATGCAGAAACAAAGACAGATGGGCCTGGATTAAAGGATATTGAACTCTATGCTGAACTACATTCTAACACAATAATCTCTCCTCTACTAAAATTTTCAAGATTTCATACATATTCATATTTCAAACTTATCACAGCATAGACAGGATGAATAAAATCTTTCTAATCATAGTTTTATCACCTGAAAACACTGCTATAACTCCTCTTTCATGTACTGAGAAAATAACCATCACATTCTAGACAATGAAGAATGTAAATGTGTATAAACTGAGTATTCTGCATCAAGGACACCTCAAATAATCTGATCATGTCAGAGGACCATGGCTGTTCTGTGCAATGTATTGAATTCCACACACGGACAGTCCATGGACCAAGAAATTAGATGCCTCATTCCAAAATCTGAGGGATACCCCCTTTGCCATCACAAGCCACATATGACTATATGAATGAATGCAGATTTAAATGGAGACATAACATTATATATATGAAATGTACCATTTATCTAAATAGCCAACTATTCTGAAATTTAATGTGTAACCTGTTACTAAAATGTTTCTTTTTTTTCAACAACAGTTTACACTATCAGCCCTTTTGTTAAATGAATTCACCTTATTCAGGCCTGTGTTTTTTTCAAATACAACTAAATGGCTGCAGGCAGTCTCTCTTCTAAAATTCCAGTGCCCATCAAATAGATTACATTTTTAATTTAGGCTTGATAAACATACATCAGTGCTTATTTTGTGCTTTCAGCATTACCCCTCCCCCTCCACTACATCCAGACAAAAAATAATTTAAACAGATTTACTGTATATCCTCCACCATTTGAAGCAATGCTTGAAGTGGCTTGCAAAACTGGAATAAAAGCAGATGCTGCAATAAAATAATTAAATCAAAAGTCCACAGCATAAATGCATCTAAAATGGAAAACATAAACAAACAATTCAGCTGCAGAATAACCTGTTTTTTTTGGGGGGGGGACGACTAAGGTTTGTTGGGGGGGATTAGTGATGGTAAATCAACAGGAAAAATAGGATGAAAAACCTCTCCAAGGAGAGTGCTTTCCAGACACATCCTGGAAAAGTTCTGGGAGTTGTAGGCAAACGAAACATAACTTTCCCAACCTGTAAAAACAGAGCAGGAAATGATGGTCATGTAGTCTCACTGTGCTCATCTCATCTCTCTGATGAAAAGGGCTTGGATTGCTGAATGATGGTGATATATATCAAGGCGTGGAAACACTCTTTAAAATGGGGGGGGGATCTATGGCCTTGGTCCAAGAGGAAGAAGTAATAGAGTTAGATGTCATCAGCATACCCAAGGCATAGGACTCTAAAACTTTGGACAACCTCTCCAAGCAATTTCAGGTAGATGTTATATAACATAAAGGACAAGACCAGTACCAAGGGACACTGCAGGACAATGTCCAAGGAATCAACAGGACTATTCCATCAGCACCTCCTGGATTTGCTCCTCTAAGAATGAACACAGCCACCAACCCTATAACAGTACCTCCAAATAAGTTAGCCCAGAAGGATATCATGGTTAATGGTATGAAATCCTATAGAGCTTTCTAGCAGAACCAACAAGGACACATTCCTCATGTCCAGTTTCTATAGGTGGGGTAATCCACCAAGGTGACCAAAGTTGTTCCTATAGCCAAAACTGAAACCAGACTAAAATGTATCTAGATAATCCATCTCTTCCACAAATCTCTGGAACTGGGAGGCCACCACACAATCTAATACCATGCTTAGTAATGGAATGTTGGATATTAGCTGATCATAGTCTACTACAGTGGGATCCTGGGAAGACTTTTGCAACAATGGTCTTGTAACTGGCTCCTTTAAGCATGATGAATCATTGGTGGGATACAAACCGCCATATAGTACGTATTCTATATGTACTAGGGTTAGGAAGGGGCGGTGCTTCCGCACCCCCCTAACCCTAGTACGTATAGAATACGTACAAGATGGCGGCGCCCCTTCCACATGGGCGCCGCCATCTTTACGTACTGGACGCATAGCGTCCAGACGTGTCGCGGCGCCTATGACGTCACGAATGCGCCAGCGGCGCCTCGCGACATCATAAAGACGCCGCAAAAAGAAGCTCCGAAATGGAGCTTCTTTTTTGCTCCGCGCGGGAGCCGCGCGGTTTGACTGCTGCAGCTCCCGCGTGGAGCAAATGGCGCCAGCGGGAGACTGCCGCAAAGCGGAGGTCTGTATCCCGCCTTTGCCTTATTTTAGCAAAGCAGTGATCACTCCCTCTACCTACTCATCCAGTTCCAGTCTCACATTTTTAATAAGTTAATAAGGTCAAAGGTCTAATACACATGTGACAGCCTCACCTCACAAAGAATCTTGTCCACATTCCATGGGCCACCCTTGGTGTGATACCACCACTTAGGATCCTTGTTCAGGATCCTCTTCCTCTGTCCCCATTGCTGGACACCAGTAACTACTGTTGGTAGCAGCAGCAGTGCAGAATGGAGCAGAAGTTGCCATTCCCCAATGCCAGAGACAAGCAGTGAGAATGTGGCAAGAGTGGGGGCTCCACTGAAAACAATGTCCCCAACTGAGATCCATCCTACTTTCTTGATTTTTGTAAAAAAGCAAACTCACCTCCTACCAAGGCAAGAAAAGGGTCGCTATTTTACTCAACCCCTCTTTTGCATCCTTTCTAAGGCCCCATTCTCATTCACCCATTTGCCCTGGATAGAACTGGGCAGATCCGGGTCCCCTCACATCAAATCTGCCCGGAAAGAAGTTCGTACTACCCTTTACCTTGATTGGGGCAATTTGCCCCTCTGAAATTCACATTTGCGGTACCAGGTTAAAATGCAGCCTCCTCTGTTGTCAATCAAATTCACTTCTGCTTTCATCAAAGATGACATATCCTACAGCCATTGGCTAACAGAATGGGTGCTTTCCCCCCTCCTTTTTAAAAAAAAAAGTGGCGTCAGTGTGCGCATATTCTGTCAACTTGTCAAATTTAAAAACCTCTAGGTATGTTTTCCAATTTTTTTCCCATTGGGCTAACATTATTGGTTTTAAAAAAAATTGGAAAACAAGATTAAAATACACTTTGAGTTACGATATAAAAGAAAATTATTACAAACTTCAATTTAGGTGGTACCTCTCACCAATGAAATTATCCAAGATTTACAAAAACACAAACAAGGACTGTTGGCACTGTTCTCAAAAACTTGGGACTTTTTACCACATGTGGTGGGAATGTGAAAGAGCCAGGAAATTTTGGAAAATGATTAATCAAGAATTGGAAAAGATTTTAGAGATGAAAATAAGAATGGAACCAACTCTTTATCTGTTGAATATAATAGAGGACAGTGAAATAGAAAAAAGATATGGGAAACTCCTGTTCTACCTAATTGTGGCTGCAAGAATGGTATTTCTGAAAAAATGGAAGAGTAAAGTAAGCCCAACTCTAAACGATTGGAAAGAAAAGATCTTTGATATGATGACTGCTGACAAACTCACATATCTGCTCAGGGATCAAAGCAACAAAAGGTTTTTAGAAGAATGGAATCCACTAGAAAAATATATTAGAATAAAGTGATTGGAATAGTATGTATAATATATCTTATAAAAATAATGGTGAGAGGGAATAAAGAGTAACAGATTATAAATGGTAATGAATGCAGATAAGGAGAACGATTAAAAAAAAGGAAAAGTTACAGGTAAAAAATATAACAATTTAATAGCAATATATGTAATCAACAAGGGTGATGGTTAATAGAAAGGAGGTACAGATATAATAAGGGGCTGTGGAGAACATGACATTGGAATATGAACTAAAAGGGTTTTATAAGCATGGAAAGTTTGAATTAAAAATAGTTAAAGAAAAAAATATTCAGAATAAGAGATAGGAAGTCATTTTATGTTTCTTTTTTGGTATGTATGTATGTTATGTATATTTGTATATTTGTTTTTGGTATCCAAATCCCCTTTCCCTGTTTGATATGTTTTTTTTTATAAATAATAAAAGCTAATTAAAAAAAAAACCTCCAGGTATGTGTGTGTTTGTGTTGTGTGTATTTGGGTCATTACAGATTATGGCAACCCTAAAATGACCCCATCCTGGGGTTTTCTTGGCAAGATTGGTTCCGGGATGGCTATAATCCAATAGCTTTCCTCAGTAGCCTTCCATTATGGTGGATTGCCTAGAGCGTGTCTCCTTAGCCATTTCAGAAACATAATGCAGTAAATGAGAATAGAGGAGGAAGAACCTGTTAGCTCTCTAGGGATGTCAAATGGCATGACAATTCTAGATTATCCCTTGTCTCTCAGATTTTGCTGAATGATTTTATGCTATTTTTTAAATTCAACTGCTTAAATCTTGCTAATTTTCCCCCCTTTGAGGGTCAAAAATAGTTCTTTCCTTATAAGGAGTAAAGCAAGTGTTCCTCCTATAATAATTCTAAGGACATTGCACAGCTATAGGAGGCATAAAAAAGCTCCATCTTCCTCCGTCCATAGTTCTAGGAATGGTCTACTATTCCAGGAGCTGTTATTTTTGTGTGTTAAACTCAAGGTTTCCCTTGACATGCATTATTCTTCTAGCCCTTCTCCCAAATCTGCTCACAAGAGAAGTGTAAATTCTGTTTAATTCCCCTGAGGCTGAGAGAGTGTGACTCCCCCAAAGTCATGGGTTTCCACATGCCAGCCTCTAGCCTCCCCTTTGCTTCCAGCCCAATCCTACCTCCAAAGCCCTTGCTTCTCCCCCCATGCCATCCTCTTCCCATCACAACAACAACAATAATAATAATAACAATAATAATAATTTCTCACCCCAGAATGCCATCTCTGCATCCTCTTGCTTTGCTTTCCCTCTGACTGCAACCCCAGAATGCCTTTACATATGTAGCAAAAGCATTCGAATATTGTATCAGTTTGCCAAATTGAAAGGGAAACATTTGTAACATTTGCATTGTAGCATTCTCATATTACACACAAAAAAATAATTTTAAAAAATCCTCTTGCAAAGTGAGGTGCGGTGTCGGCAGCAAGCAGAAAGGGAAATGTAGCATAAGCAGACACATTCTATCAATATGTATATGTATCAACCTGTAGAACTATTCAAATAATAATAATAATAATAATAATAATAAATCTTTATTTATATTTCCCGCCTCTCCCCATGGATCGAGGCGGGAGCACAACACATAAAATCAGCGTTACAACAAGCACAGATTATCTAAAATTAGATCAATTAATGAACAAGACAAATTCATAAAATTAATACAGTCCATACCTATATAAAATTAGTGGAAGATAGGGTATTACTGAGGTTCCATTATGGTGGATCAAATGGATAAGCCTACCGGAAGAGATCCATCTTAAGTGCTTTCTTAAAAGCATCTAGGGTGTTGATGCAATGGATCTCCTCTGGCAGGTTGTTCCAAAGTCTGGGGGCAGCAGCAGTAAATGTCCTGTCATAGGTCAATTTTTGGGTACTCTAGTAATATCTTTCCAGATGTTCTGAGTGTGCAGGGTGGATTGTGTAGGGAGAGGTGTTCCTTCAAGTAACTTGGGCCTGAGCCATGTAGGGCTTTAAAGATAATAACCAACACTTTGTATTGGGCCCAGAAGCTGATCAGTAGCCAATGTAAAGATTTTAATATCAGTGTGATATATTCTGATGTAGATGTTTTAGTGACCAATCTGGATGTAGAATTTTGAATCAATTGAAGCTTCCGGGTTTCGTACAAAGGTAGCCCCATGTAGAGCGCATTACAGAAATATAAACGAGAAGTTACTAGCTCATGTACCACTGTTTCAAGGTCCTCCTGGGCCCGGTAGGGACGCAGCTGGTGTATCAATCGAAGTTGGTGCCAAAGCACTCCTGGATATCGCCTCCACCTGAGATGACAACTGTAAAGACGAATCCAGAAGCACGCCTAAGCTGCGAACCTCATCCTTCAGGGGAAATGTGACCCCATCCAGGACTGGATGGC
Source organism: Sceloporus undulatus (assembly GCF_019175285.1). Classification (NCBI taxonomy): domain Eukaryota; kingdom Metazoa; phylum Chordata; class Lepidosauria; order Squamata; family Phrynosomatidae; genus Sceloporus; species Sceloporus undulatus. Next base: position 215,869,743 of record NC_056524.1, read on the forward strand.
AGATAATCTCCTTCCCTGGGCCAGGGGTACCTATCACTAGTACCTCCGTTTCCTCTGGATTCAGCTTGAGTTTGTTTTCCCTCATCCAGCCCATTACCGACCCAAGACAGGCATTCAGAGGCGAATTGGCATCCTTGGTCAATGCTTCAGTCGGAGACATGGAGAGATAGATTTGAGTGTCATCAGCATACTGATAACACCGAGCCCCATGACTCCAGATGACCTTGCCCAGCAGCTTCATGTAAATGTTGAAAAGCATGGGGGACAGGCTGGCGCCTTGTGGGACGCCGGATGTCAGCTCTCTCTTACGAGAACAACTGTCCCCCAGTATCACCATCTAGAACCTAACAATGGATTCAGGGCGGGAGGCTGTTGAATTAGTTCTCTAACCACCTTGAACAGCTCTGCTGGGCGCGACTCTACCGGCAGCATGGAACAAATTCTTTGCTGCTTCAATCGCCAATCCATAAGACTCTAATGTGTTCTCAAGGAGTGTCTTATCGGATAAGCGGTGGTGTTTTCGCCAGCATAAAATAAAAATTCCAAAAAAGAGAGAGAGAGTTGCCTGTGAGAGGGGAGGCATTTTCCGCCCTCTGCTCTCCCTATGACCTAATCCCTCCCCTGAACTTGACCTGAACATGACCGGGACCAAGTTCACATTTGCTGTGACCCAGTTTTTCTCAAAAGATACAGGTAAAACTCTACTTTCAAAAGACCTGTGCCAAGGGGCATTTGCCCCTCAGCGGGTGTGCAAACCTTGAATTTGGGTGTTAAAGAATCGGGGCCAATATGAAACTTCCCACTTTTAATCCAGTTTCTGAACTGGGGTAAAGGGTAGTCTGAATGGCCCCTATGACACAGATCTCTTTTAGTTTAACCCTTTCAAGTGTTAAATTGGAGGTCTTTAAACAGAGGCTGGATGGCCATCTATCGGGGATGCTTTGATTGAGATTTCCTGCATGGCAAAATGGGGTTGGACTAGATGGCCCTTGTGGTCTCTTCCAACTCTATTATTCTATGATTCTATGATTCTATGATTCTATGAAATATAAAGATTTACTGTACGTACTCATGTAATAGTCAAAGTTTTAGTATAGAATTTGACCCCAAAAACCTGAGTTGACTTATCTACAGGTAAATGTAAGTACTGTACTTTAACTCTTATTATAAAGGGAACCATCCCCTGATGAAAAGCAAGCGTGTAATCTGTCCTGGAAACACTGACCCAACCCCTCTTTCATTCATCCAGCCTTTAATGTGAGCAAACAACTATGCCTGCTGGAATTTTGTAGGTTCTTTGGCATTATTTTCCTTTGCTTCATCCTTTAGATCCTTTGTTGCATGTCCCTAAATTGTACTTTCAGTTTATCCACGGGTCATATCAAAATCCATAATTTTAGCCCCAAAACCTGCCCTCAACTTATACATGATGTTGACTTATCGCTGAGTATATATGGTAAATGGAAGAGGAATGTTTGTCATTAAAAAAAAACAGGAAGGGAAAGAAGAAAAGAAAAATTCACATCCTTTTGAATTTAATACAGAGTGCCAGGTAACAAAAATGTAGAGAGGGAGGTACTGGAGGTGTCAGAAAGAGGGAGAAGAGGAGGCATCAAGTGGGGAGGGGAGATGTCTGGCTTCAGTCATACCGGTAGTGGGTCTGGACCAGAGTTTTTAAAGCTTACTTTTTGGGGGCTAGAACTCCCCTAAACTCCCCCAAACAGCATGGACGAGGGCCAGAGGATTCAAGAAGTAACTCTTTTGAATTCCAAACTGACACCATCAGATGACACCCAAGAGAATATAGCCTTTGACAGGAAAAAAAGGGTTTTTATATCAACCAAACTAGTTTAATCATGGTATGTGACTGACATTTGGCTTTCCAGAACAATGTGGGAAGGGGTGTAGTGTTTAAAAAATGCTCCCTGAGATATATAATCTAACAGAGAGGAAAAGCCATCATTAATGTTAGAGAACAGGCTTCCTGTTATGACAAATTACTCCTTCAGAACTGCTAACATTTCCGCAGTGTTAAACCTATGCACATATGCCTTTCATATATCTACTTCAACATACTTTAAATTCTGCTCTCTGCTCCACGTTTGCAACAACAGGAATATTTACATAGTTGCTAACAAGAAATGACTGTAGACAATTATGGGCAAAATCCTCTACTGAAAGCTAAACCAGCCAAGGGCAGAGAGGATTCCATGGAAACTCTGTTGCACCAGTCAAATCCCAGATACCCTGCTGTCATGATAGATAAACTACAGCTATCCTCTTCTCTATAGATTTATGTCTTTAACACTGAACTCCTATGTCAATTTATGTGCAAGCAAGTGCCACTGAACACACTAGGACTTACACAAGATTGCAAGACCTGGCAAAACAGTCTCTTCCTTGGAGGATTACTGAATTCTGCCAAAACAGGCTATTGGCCTTTCCTGGGTTAGAACAGATCTTGAGAAGAGCCTTATGGCTTCATTGGACAACAGAAACATTATGGTCTTTTGGTTATTTAAACAACCTTTGTCTCTGTTGCTCCTCCACGTCTCTTTTGGGGAGAACTTGGGAACTGAGCTTTTTGCTTTCACGAACACACTTTGACTATAACATCTAAAACCACAATATGCAGGCCTGTAGCAGCCATGGTTAGTACAGTACTTGGATGGGAGACCACCAATGATCTTAAAAATGGGTGGTTGTAGGCTAAGCTACTTCATCCGTCAAAGCATCACAGACTGAAATAACAGCAAAAAAAGCACAGGCAAGGGCATGGCCAACCTTAAAAGGGAAACACTAGGATAATAAGACCAAATGTACAGAGTTATAACTACATATTATTTAGCACAGCCAAGGCTATTGTTCTTATCAGCTCCACTATTTTGGCATCATGGTGTCCTCTGTTCCCTAGTTTCCTGAGCTTGATTAACTTTTTTGAAGGGTTTTCTTCAGTTACTTCCTGGCAGACATTTGACTCTGTTTGGGTAGCTTTTTGTGCTTAAACCCCAGACTGCTTCCACTACTCTTCTGCCCTTTCAAATCCTCTATGAATGACCCTGGGCTAGCTTGGTTTCTTCATTGTTTCTTTCTTGAACTAGAGGCTCACCCTGAAATAGGACATGTCCACTTTCTATCAAACCAAATATATCAGAAGGAAATGTTCTGGCCCACGTCTGGGTAGGCGCAATAGACATCCACTTCATCAACACATTCCACCCCAGAAACCATCAGAATTCTCATCCATCTCCAGTTCTCTGATGTACATCTGAATAGGAATTATAGTTGATTCGCCACAGTATAATGGTACTCTCCAATTTATGACCTCTGTTTTATCTTTCTGTCCTTCAAGCTGCAACAACAATGTGAAACAAGAGTACAGTCCATACCCTAAATTCACTCAAATCCTTTATCAATGGACCCTAAAGTTTCTTACTGATATTTAAAAAGAAAATATATTTTGTAGTTCTATGCATGAATTTTTGAGGGTGTTCATTTTTTTACTGTCATAACATCTGTCTAGGCAAGGACAGTATCTCAGGATAATCACATATCCAAGCAGCATCACACACTTTTAATCCATTTTTTGTATAGCTTCCCAATCTCCTTGCTTTCTCTTATGCTATAATGATCTTCCTGTCCTTTTATTCTCTGTAGACTCCATCATCCCCAAGTAAGTCACCAGCATTTTAATAGCTGAGAACTTAATTATAATTTGAGTCAGAGCCACCTAACTACAGATTTTGCTCAGAGCTTCTGTGGGGAATAAAAAATTTAATTTTGCAAAGCATCCAATTACTTGTACTAAGGGCAAAAGAAAATCATATACATGCTACTGTTAAAGCCAGTATTATATGCTAAGAAATGAAATAGAAATTTGCTACATAGCAGGCATTTTTAAAATGTATTTGCTAGAATGGACTAGCTGTCCTTCCACAAAATAACCTGTTTAATACAATATTTATTAATGTTCATGCTGTGAATATTAAATAGTGCTATAGGCCATGATCCTGTTTGAAGCAGGAGGAGTTGAACATTCCACCAACACACTTATAGTCCATCCACACTGCAGAAATAATCTAGTTTGATACCACTTTGACCATCAGGGCTCAGTGGTATGCAAAACTGGGAATTGTAGTTTGTTGTGCAAACTACAATTCCCAGAATTCCATAGCACTGAGGCCTGGCAATTAAAGTGGTGTCAAATCAGATGATTTCTGCAGTGCAGATGCTGTGTTAGGCAGGAGATCCAAAGTACAATGCATGCCAGCCAAGTGATGGAGCAACAGAGTTCTCCCAGGGCATTCTCTTGGCCAATTGGTGTCCTTTTGAATCAGGAGGTGGAGCTGCACCCCCCTTGCACAGCTGGAAAAAACCAGTGCAGAAAGAGGTAATGGATACCCCTTTGCCCAACGTCCCAAACATTTTATTTATGTAGTTATACTAGTGTAAGTCAGCAAGAGAATCCCAGTTCTATACTGTTTCCACTCCTTGAACCCGAAACATCATTGGAAGATGGGCCAGAAGCTCACATAAGCCACTTTTTCCTGCACACTCAGATTACTTATTACCTAGACTCCTTATGGCATTGCTTTTCTAAAACCACGTGGAAGAACAATCAAAATGCTGGCTCATTATATAGTATATCATTCAGTATAGCAATATGTGCATTCAGTATAGCAATATGTGAACTATTAATAGCCTTTCTGATAGCCAAAGGCCTCTTAGGATGTCTACCTATAAGTAAATAAAAACAGCAAATGGCCAAGGTAACTTAACATTAAAATTAATTGCTTAATTTTATATCTAGTGTGGAAAGCCACTGCTCATTCTGGCTGATGGATTCCGGGAGCTGTAGTCCAAAAAAGATAATTTTCTAACTTCAAGTTCTGTTGCTTCCTATTGATTCTGCCTTGGGGAAGTTTAACTAATTAACTCTTGTCTAGGTATATTAAAAGAAAAGAAAAACTTTTGAACTATTTATGAACCTATTGCAATTCCAGTTGAAATCCCAGTGTATTCCAGTCCTTCTGAAGCTTACTTTCTGCTGCTCCAGAATCTAGAAGCCCTTTCACACTACATAATTATGGCACTATCATTCATTCCACTGCAACTGCCATAGTTCTATCCTATGGATTCCTGGGGTTTGCAGTTTATGGAAGGGTATTTAGAGTTCTAAGCCAGAGAGCTTTAGTAGCTCATAACTCACCAAACTACAGACCCCAGGATTCTATAAGATTCACCCATAGGCGTGAAAGTGGAATCTTAGTCCTATAACTGTATAGGGTGAAAGAGCCCTAGGAGAAAATCCAAAGCATTCAAATTATAAAAAGAGAGATTCTACCTAAACGTGGCAGGGGAGACCTGTTCAATACTGGAATGGATCATTTCACAGGGTGGTAAAGTCTCTTTCACTAGACATCTTTAAACAGAGACTGAACATGATCTAATCATTTATTCCAAATGCCTGGGTGTTGGATTAAATGGCCCTTGGGATCTTTTTCAACTCTATGGTGCGTTACAGACCACCCAAAACGGGCAGCCTCACGCCGCTGCCGGTTGCTGCGTCTGGGAACTGCAGCAGCCAAACCGTGCAGTTCCCGGGTGCAGCAAGAAAGAAGCACTGAAATGGGCTTCTTCCTGGGCACCGTAAGTGGCGCCGCAAGGCGCAAGGTGCGCACTCGCGGTGCCACTTCCAGCGCACGACGTCCAGACATTGTGCGTCCGCAACATCAAAATGGCGGTGCCCATCTGTATGCTGCGCCACCACCATTTTGACGTAGTCATTATGCATGAGGGGCAAGGCGCGTCAGGAAGTGCTGCCCCTTGTGTGTAACGACGGCGCCTCTATGGGCCCGTCTGTAACCCGCCTATGATTCAGTAAATGAGTCCACCCATTTGAAAATCAGAACATGTTATTTTTGCTTCTCCCCATGATGGCTTGCTGAGAAGTGGCATAGGACATTTTTGGGGGGAGGCTATACATTACACTGGTTGGGACAAAAGGTATTAAGCAATAGATATTTGAGGCTTTTTTTTTCTGCGGAAGGACAAAAAGGCACAATACAAACCACCGAAAAACAGCAGCCTGCCAGCGCCTGTTTTTACTCCAGAGGGAAGCTGCAGCCGGCAAACTGCACAGCTTCCCTCCAGAGGAAAAAGAACCCGGGAAAACCCGGGTACTTTTTACGCTGCCATTGTAATGTCGCGAGTGTGCCAATGGTGCACTTGTGACGTAACTGGTGCAGTGCAATGTGCGGATGCTATGCATCCGTTATGTCACAATGGTGGCAGATGTGTACACAGGGTGCCGCCATTGTAGCGCTACCAATCCATGCTAGGGTTAGGGACCATGCGATTGCCGCACGGTCCCTAACCCTAGTTGCACCACCAGCATGCTACAAAGGGTCCGTCTGTCCTGGGCCTCAGAGTCATTTTTTTAAAAATGTACATGTTAAATGTCTGAAACTCAGGTGACAATGCCATAAAATGTCTACTGTGGAAGTCTAATTCCGTGTACATTCTGTAACAAAAAACTTTTGAGTGAATGTTAAAATGCCTCAGAATTTCCACATGTCACTTTCCCACAGTGGTGCATAATGGGGAGGGGTTCATTAATAATTTCTTCTCTTTTCCCCTTCACTTCTTATAAGACAAAAATAATATAACTTTCTACCAACCTATTCAGGGAAAAGACTGACTCTACAGCTGAAACCAATAGGAAGCACTAAAACCAGCTGAACCTGCAAAGGGGAAGCATTTCACCAGAAGTCCTGAAAGAGCCCCTGTGGTGCAGTGATTTAAGTGTTGGACAGGGCTAGGAATTTGGGAGACCAGGGTGTGAATCCTCACTACAGGTAGTGTATCCACACTGAAGAATTAAAGCAGTTTGACACCACTTTAACTGCCATTACTCTTTCCTGCAAAATCCTAGGACTTGTAGTCTGGTAAGGCAGCAAAACTCTCTGACAGATCAAGCTGAATACCTCACCAAACTACAAATCCTAGGATTCCATAAGATAGTCATGGCAGCTAAAAAGTGCTTTAATTCTGCAATGTGGATGCACCCTTAGTGAGCTTCTGCAAGTGAGCTTCTTCTTTCTCACCCTCAACTGAAGGTAGTAGCAAATCTCCTCTGAGTAAATCATGTCAATAAAACCCAAGAGTACTGTTATAAGTCAAAGTTGACTTATGATTAACACAGAGAGATACACAAAGTTCTGAAAAACCATATTGGATTGGCTGAACCTGAACCTAAGTTTATTACCAAATAAAAATCGACCAGGCAGGTGAGTTACACAATGATAACATCAAGAGTAGAACCATCATGCCTCTTCTCCCATAGCAGTGATCCAAAGTAGAAAATACTGAAAGTTAGCAAATGCCATACAGATGATCTAAAAATTATTTTTTAAAAAAATGAGTTAAGAAAAGATGACAATTCCGAACAAAAGGGCTAGTGTAGAAACATCTTCATATTCAATTAATTACTTCCGGTTTAACACAAACTATATTTTCCTGTTACCTCTCAGCCAGAAAAAATGCCCTCCAAACGAGGATTGCAAACCAGGATCAATTATGATTTCCCATTACTTCTGAACTGAGACAAGTGACTGGGCTCCTTCTAATCAGACCTGACATGTACTAAGTTACTTTTGAATCATAGGTCATGTAAGCATTTCACAAATCATGCAGAACAGGCTGTACTTCTAAAATTAAGTCTGCTGAGCTGCTGACTTGAACAGAATGGGCCTTTGTTCCTCCTGCACAAATAGTACAAAGATAAGGACAAGACAAACAAATATAAGAGAAACATGCACTTACTTCATGCTGCTGGAGAAGACTAAAGTAGTCAGTACATGACTGGTGAGTCACTAGCTAGGAGCATTAGTACTGAAAATTTGACATTTTCTATTTAATTAGAGGATGCTACAGCATGCAGTATATTATTTTCTTGCAAAACTCCTTTGTTTTTCCTTAGATACTCAAGAGGAAATCAGAATACATTTGATGAATTTCCTTGTGTTAATAAAATGAGATAAAATGAAATATGTAAGGGCTTAACTTACACACCCAAACTAGAAATGAAAAGATAAGCTCGGCGTTCTTTAAAAAGGAGGTATGAACATCAGCAATCTACTGAAAGATTAATAAAAGTTAAGCACAGGATGTAGCTCAAATTCTGTCAGGTCACCTCACCTGTCAATGGCAGTGTTGCCAATTTCCAGGGAATAACCTGGAATCTGGGGAATTTAATTAATTTCTTTCTGGGTATTTTGACTGAATAATAATAATAAATATTAGGGAATTCTGGGGATTTTGGATTTTGGCAAAACATTCTGGGAAATATCTTCAAGGCTTGTTGGCAACACAAGTCAATGGGTCTCTTTGGGTTTACCACACTATAGAAATCACTAGCAACTATTCTCTGGGCAATGCTACCAGCAGGGCTTGAATATATTACCTTTCGGGATCACAATACCCAGAATACACAAGCAAGCATGGTCATCAACCATATTAGCTGAGAGATTCTAGGAGATGGTTCAAAACATTGCTTTCAAGCACTGGTTACAAGCAGCAGTAGATAAGCAGTAGCTGGCTGGGTGTAGATGGCATTTTAATTTCTCACAATGTAGAGACTGATATGAAGGGCAGAATCTTGTTGATGCACTATGCTAGCAGTTATATTTTCCCTTGGATTATTTATTTTGTGAAATATGAGAGACAATAGTGTATCTCACAAGCAAAGTAATTATGATTCACAATCTGAAAGTAAGAAATGGTCCCACACTACACCACCACTAGATCTCTGGATCTAGCAGAGAATTAAAGCAGGCTTAGAGATGTGTGCATCTGTGTGTACACATAAATATTACTAAGCCTGCCTTAATTCTGTGAGCCAGTGCTTGAATATTGGACAATGACTCTGGAGACAAGGTTTTGAATCCCCACTCTCAGCCAAGAAAACGCTATGACTGGGTCACCATAAGTTAGAAACAACTTAAAGGCACACAACAACAAAAACAACCAAAATACTAAAATGCAAAACACAACTATAAGAACAGTGAATCAAAACAAATAAAACAACAATGCAGGACAGTGTTAGTTTTCTCATAAGCAAGAAATCTCATGTGTTCCCCTTTATGTTGTCCTTCCCACAGCAGGTTAAAACCTTTTTATTCAGATAGGGTTTTAAAACAGAAAGTTTTAAAAGAATGTGCTAGAGGTTAACTGAACAGAACTGTTTAAAGAAAGTTTTTAAATCTTTTTAATTGCATTTTATTCTTGTATTGAAGTTGACTTTGTTTCAATATTGCAAATAGTTTCATTCTGTTTCAGTGCTTTCTTTTTGTATGTTTTTAATTGTATCATTCTTTTAAACTGTGAGCCACTTTGAGTGAGGAAAAAGTGGAAGAAGAAAGTGGTGATGATGGTGTGAAGATTTTTTCTCCATGATGCAGTATAGTTCATGGAATGGATGGGGTGTTCATGGAAAAATTAACTCATAAATCAGTGTTATCAAAAGAATTGGACAAACATGATGACTCTTGTAAATACAGTTTCTCTGTAATGCCCCTATGAGTCAATGTATTTCTCAAACAGTACAGGCACAAGATGTTTTACTATCTCAGGAAAAACAAAAGAAAACAAGATGGTGCCTCATCCTTATTCCATGTGCTGGACCAACTGGACTGGCCATTAATCATACTGGCAATGGGAATGTATCCTCCATTACACTTGAGGGCAACAGGCTAATTTAGGGGGCACAGGTCAGGCAACATCCTAGAATTGCTGAACACTGCTTACCACTGTGTCAGAGTTCTGTTCACTGCTTGCTCATATATCAAAATGCACCATTACTAAACATACATCACATGAGACAAGTGTGATATGCACCATCAATACATGCACTGCTGGAAGTGTATGGCCTGACCCAACAACCTCTGTCATTGATACCTTGGTCAACGGTCTTTCCCTGGTAACCCTGGCTTGACATTTTGGGAGAAGATGATTATGCAAAAGCAGACTGCTCAGGAAGATGGAAAGACCTGTTTGTGCATTGTCTGAATGGAATCCAATGTCTAAGGTGAATATGTTATTTGTCTAATGGTAGGGCTTGGCCCTTTGCATTTCTATAGCCTCAGATGTTATTCCTGGCAAGCATTCTGGAGTGAAGAGGAAGCCCATGGATGTTGTGATCATGGAAATATTGCATGTGCATTCAATAACTGTAGACTTGCACTCAGTAACCTTTCATTTCATTTTAAAATGTAACACTTAAACAACTTTATTAAGTTATCCTTTTAAGGGAAATACATGAAAGTCTATAAAAATATCCAATAAATGTCATAAACTGGAGATAACGAATATGAGCAGTAATTTATCAAAGGAATCACTGCAAAGAGGATGGGGAGGTGATTTTCATGCATTCAAAACAAAGGATTGTCTGGGGCTTCTCGACTCAGTGGAATATTGCCTAGGCACCCCACATGGGAGACTGGTGGCTCCAATGACAGTGGATCCTTTTACTTATTTAAAGTTCAAATTAAAACACAGATCATTGGTACACACCTCTGTGGGCCAAATGACAAACCTCCAAGGGCCAGAGTAGACCTGGAGGCTAGAGATTCCTCTCGCCTGCCTTACAAAAGAGCATAACTTATTTTCTCTTATAACTATCACCTTTTAATGTATAACATGCTGAATGTGGAATGCAGGAGCTAAGCAAAAAAAGGCCTTACAATGAGATGGCAAGTGGCAGGAGATATTAAGCTACAAGAGCCTTTTCCCATCTGCCTTTTCTTCTACTTCGGTGGTGGTTTTCAACTGATTGTTCTGACATTGATTCCCAGTCTGTCCTTCCGCATGTCTTTATGACAGTCTTCACAACCACTGCCAATATTTGTTACATTATCCATTGTACTGCCCCCTTGCCCTATGGCTTATCAATTGACTTTTCTGTCATTGTCATTTCTGTTCTGTTCATCATTGTTTCTGCACAACTAAACATTTGGGGCCACATTAAGCAGTCATTTATTTTCCTCTTCATTTTTTCAGTTATCACTCCCATTTCCAAATCTTCTTCAGATATATTGTGCCAATTCTGACAATGTGTTACTTTACAAAATGTGTTGCATAGTAATCATTAGTTCAGTAAGAATCTGCATGATCTACAGCAACAAATGAAAGGCATGTTGCGTTATATGAGAGGTGAGAAACATCTAGCCTGCAGGCTGCACATGTCCCTTTGCAGGGGGGTTAGGTGTGCCCCTTAGAGCCCATGTTAATCTCCCAAAGCCCCAACACATACACAGACAAATTATTGGTTGAAAAAAGGACTAAAAAGGTTCAAAATGTTTTCTGTTTCCTTTCTGTTTCAGAAAATCCTCACCCCAAAACAGCAAAGATCACCACCTAAACACAACTGTGATGTCACAATATAGCAGCCACAAATTCACAGTGTGGCCCGCTGGAACTTTGGAGGGCACTGAAATGTGATGGTACAGCCCTCTGAAGCACGGCCACCTCTGCTACTAATCAACTAATCAACTGGCAAATTAAGGAAGGACTTTGCTTGTCCTATGAAGAGAAGAATACAACTCATTGAACCAGGAATAATGGGTCAATTAGGACTCATTGGGTTAATTGGGACAAGTTTATTTCCTTTAGCATGCTAAGACTGGCAACATCTATCAGTACTGTTGTAACAATGTGATGAGACATGGAAGGTATCAGGGTGCCTACTACTGTCACCCACTTTTACCCTGACTTACCATGATGCATGAGATGCCATGGTGTTGTCCACATCCTGAGTAGTGGTAGCCATGCTTTCTGGATCAGGCACAAAGATGAATGTCCAGGCAGTGTGCACACTGAAATGGCAGCAGGAGTGCAGCCAGAGAGGGTATCAAGGAATTCAGAGGATAGAAGAGGAGGGGGAAGGAAAGAGCATGTGTGACAACCAGGAGGTGAGAGATAAACTGAACATAAGAAAGAAACATGATGAGAAGGAAAACAAATTATTATTATTATTAAGCTTTATTTATAAAGCGCTGTAAGTTTACACAGCGCTGTACATACAATCTTTTTAATTGGACGGTTCCCTGCCCTCAGGCTTACAATCTAAAAAGACATGACACAAAAGGAGAAGGGAGTGGTGGAGGGGAAGGGGATGAGGGCCACCGTTTTTCTCTACCTCCGAGGCCTGGATCAGGGGAGATGAACTGGAGGGAGGGCTTGGCTTCTTAATGGATGGCTAATCTTCTTCCTGGAAGGCCTGTTGGAGCTAGCCTGCCTCTCTAGTAGGATAATACATATAAAATACATAGCAATACAGGAAATGATTCAATAAAACAGGGAACAAAAGAACATCAAATAGCAAGTGACAGTTATGCAATGCCTGGGAACGCTTCGCTGAACAGGATGGTCTTCAACTCCGTTTTGAAGCTGGTTAAAGAAGTGATGGCTCTTGCTCGCAGAAGAACTTCTAAGGGAGAAATATACCATCGCGCTTCTGAGCAAGCCTGACCAGGGCAAGGTCTTTGAGGTGACATCGCAATGGGACTCAAGTAACCACTTTATTCCATGCGGAGATTTCACCCGTTTTGCTGACTGGCGTTTTGTTCACCGAGCTCATCTGAATGTTGTGCCTCTTAACGGCGCTGTTAAAACTGGCAACCACGACAAACGTTGCCGTCGTTGTGGTCATCCAAACGAGACGCTTCCACATGTGCTCTGCAATTGCCCTCCACACTCGACAGCCTGGAAACATCGGCACGATGCTGTGATGAATAGACTGGCTAAAGCTATCCCAGCTTCAATGGGCACCATTTCTCTCAATCGAACTGTGCCTGGGACAGACAGCCAGCTGAGATCTGACATAGTAATCACAGATGAAGACCACAAGAAGATTACTATTGTAGATGTCACCATCCCCTTTGAAAACAGGAAGCCAGCCATGAGGGAGGGCAGAGAACGGAAACATCAAAAGTACACCCCTCTGGCTGAGGTCCTGAGACAAAAGGGGTATGAGGTCTCTGTCCATGCATTGCTTGTTGGAGCCCTGGGTGCCTGGGATCCAGCAAATGAACCTGTGCTGAGAGTTTGTGGAGTGGGAAAGCGCTATGCAAAACTCATGCGCAAGCTAATGGTATCAGACACCATTAGATGGTCCAGAGACATTTACATTGAGCACATTTCGGGCCATCGTCAGTATGAGGAACCAGCTGCGGTTTTGATAGAAAAGGAACAGTGAAGTCTCAGTCTTCTTTTCTCCCCCCCCCCTTTTTTTCCCTCCCCTTCTTTCCCTTCTCCTTCCCTTCTTTCTCTTTTATGGTATGCAACTGTTTGAATATATTAGTGATTGCCATTGGTGATTTAAAGCAAAGGATATATATTTTGGTCTCCTTAGTATGTTCTATCTTATTTTAAAACTGTTTTAACAATTTAACACATCCTAGGAATGAAATTTGCTTATATCTAATTTCTCTATATATTATCATACTATTATGTATTTTTATCTGCAATTGCATTCTTTGGACTTGATATATATATTACCTATTGGTCTATGTTAAATTGTATCCTTAAATATTTCTAATAAAACGTTTAATCTGAATACATGAGTGCATAGACTTTTCACATCTAGTTTTTGGAGCAGAAGCTAATAACCTAACAAGAGCTTTTTAAGGGACTGAAGATCTGATTTCCAAATAAACACTTCTTTGTAAATATATCATCCCAAAAATGTCTTTTAAATCCTGAGTTGAGTTGAATATTACCTGTATTAATACATTCAGCTGAACCCACAGAGAGAGCTATTCCAGATCTTGACTTCTGATGGTGAAATATTTTTTAAAAATAGACTTAGTACAAACATTGTGGGTGCACTCTCTCTGCTCAATGAGGCATCCTACAAAATATGGAGGGCCTTCCACACTACATAATTATAATATAGTACTATGATTCCACTTTAACTGCCATTGTTGTATCTTGTAGAAACCTGAGGTTTGTAGTTTAGTGAGACACTAAAGCTCTATGGCTGAAAAGGTTCCATAAGATGCTACCATGGCAGTTAAAGTGGAAGGTCACAGGCCTGCATTTGTAGGACCTAAGAAGAGCAGTGGATGACAGGTCTTGGAAATGTATCATACACTGGGTCACCACGAGTCATGGTTGATATAAGAGCAGTTAACAACAACAACGACAAATACACAATGCACAACACAAGTAGTGAAGTATGTATGCCTCCTGTGCTACTCCCTGCAAACATCCAGTTCATCTAAAGTAACTGAACCTGAATACTGAACTAATAGGAGTTGAAATATAAGGAAAAAATGCTATTCTGAGTACATGGATTTTCCATGAAAACTCACTGCTTGGGACTTTGTTGTTGTTGTATGCCTTCAAGTAATTTCTGATTTATGACAATCCTAAAACAATCCTATCACAGGATTTTCCTGGCAAAATTTGTTAAGAAGGGTCTGCCTTTGCCCTCTTGTGTGATGTATATGAAAAAAATCTGTCAGTTTTGTCTTCTCACACATTCAGATTTTGTGAATTTTAGTACAGTCTGTTTAGAAATAAACTGAAATGAAATTCTCACCCACCCATAGCAGGAGTGAACAAATGTAGAGATGGACAAATGGGGTAGATTTTGCATTTTTCCCCATTCAAAGAATTTTGGTGACTTCAGGTGGCATCTTGTTAGTGAGTTACCAACTTACACTGTTGCAATCTACTTTTTGTATCACTGTTGAGGTGGGAATTTTTTATTGATCCTGCAACAACCCAAATTCATCCCCCATACGTACACACACATTTTAAGCAAGGCAACAAGGCCATTTCTTGATGGAGAGCAGGGTGGGGAGGATTAGTAGAGGCATGTAAAGCTATTTTCTTATAGCTGGAAAAGCTGCAAGGGTGTCATTTGCAGGAACCTTCCACGGACCTCTGGGAGGTCTGTGGATGTTGTTGCAGCACATCCAGGTACAGGAAAATAACTTGACACATCTCCACTTATTCCTCTTCTTTCCTACAATACAAAAATGACATGTTGGCAAGGAGGTGTTGTGTCCTTTAAAAGTTAGTTTTGCAGGGCAACGCACAGCAGACCCTTGTCTCTTTCTACTACCTTTCCGAGCATTATTGTATTTTCTAATGAATCACGCCTTTTCATGATGTGGTCAAAGTACAACAGCCTCAGTGTGGTCACCTTGGCTTCCAGGGAGATTTGAGGCTTGATCTGTTGAAGGACCCATTTCTTTATATCGTGTATTATATATGTGCAAATACAGGTATTCCAAAATCTGAAAAAATATGAACCACTTCTGGTCCCAAGCATTTCAGATAAAGGGTACTAAACCTGTAATGTAAAGAGAGTAGCTTGGTGAAGAGAAGATTGATACCTCAAGGTAAGATTAATACCTTCATACGTCAGGGGTGGTAACAGAGAGGATAGGGCAGGCTTGCTCTGGTGCCCCCCAAAGGGCAGGATCAGATTGTTTTAAGTTGTAGGAGAGTATATTTTGATGGAACCTTAGAAGAAACATCTTGACTGTAAGAGTGGTTTGGCAATTGAACCAACTGCCTAGAGAGGTGGTGGGTGACTCCTTCTCTAGACATCTTCAAAAAGAGGCAGAACAGCTACCTGCTAGGAATGATTTAGGTGGAGGTTCTGCAATGAGCAGAGAATTAGACTCAATACTCCGTGAGTCCCCTTCCAACTCTATGAAAAGATATGAACTGAATATAATTTATATCAACAATATAACTTTCCTTTGCTCAGGTATAACAGTAGTAACTTCTGATTTATTTACTCACTCACTCTCTGTGCAACTTATCAGTTTCATTTCAAGCTAACAAAAATCCACTAATTGAACATTCTGTTCCACTAAAACAGGGATTCCCAACCTGTGCTCTGAGGAGCCCTTGGGGCTTTGTGTGCACTCCCCAGGTGCTCCACGGCTGCTCTAGGAAAATGAAAGAAATAAAAATTGAGTGAAATTATAGAATAAGACTATAGTCTTATATATTCTCCTAAATACCATTAACTTGTAAAACACAAGATAGGCCCCATAGCGACTCTACCATATAAATAAGGGCTTCGCAAGTCAAAAAGTTTGGGAATCGCTGCACTAAAGGATGGATGTGAGTCTGTGGGAACAGGCAACTTATAACATTTTTCTAGCCTACCTGTATCTTGAACTGACTGAGAAGCAAGAGATTTTGCACACCAGAGTTTGTTAGAGCTTGTCTCCCTACAAGAATAGCTAAACATTCATATCCTACATATAGTCCATCTAACATTAATTAGATAATAATAATAGCAACAGCAAGCAAGAGCAAGTACTTCTCTATACCACTTATCAATGAACTAATGCTTTCTAAGCAGCTTGCAATGTGTAAGCTAATTTCCCCCAACAAACTGGGTTCTCATTTTAGTGACCTATGGAAGGATGCAAGGCTGAGTGGACCTTGGAGTCCCTGGGATCAAACTCACAATCTTGTGGCTTGCAGCACTGCTCCCTCCAGAACTATAGATAAATGTTGGGAGATGTGTGGAAATATATTCATTTTGGACAGTCAATCTGCACTGAATATGACCAGATTTAGCCCATATGAGATAGACATGGATGAGAAATTTGTCTGGTTAACATTTGAAGATGATTTTACCAACTGTACACCTCCAAAGTCTGAGTAATATTTGTACTCTCCTGAAATTTGCAGTACATACTTGTGGCACAAATTTTAAAATGTATATAAGATCAATGCATATATTCAGGAAAAATGAGCTCAAAAACACATTATATCACTTGCAAAAAGGGATGCCTTAGGGGAAATACCTACAAAAAGTATATTAGAAGAACTACATACAAATATTAGCACACATTTCCTTGTTTCAGAAATTATCTAACTGATGTAAACAGAGGACAGAATGTATTTAGTCTTAGAAAAAGGACAAACTGATCAGTATCAGACCTGAGGGCTGTCCACCTCTGGTGTTAAGAGCCCTCTACAACTAGTCTTATCTATGGGCTTTGGAGTTAACATTCTTCCCACTTTCCAGCCTATTTTCCAGTATCTCATCTTTCTAACCTGGTGGTAGTATCAATATGCTTTCTGCCAAATTCCTATTTTATAGGGACACTATAAGGTACTATTATTCAAAAAACAGGATGATTATTAGATTAACTGGCAGTGGTCTTGCTAGGGTTGCTTTATAATATTTCTTATGTGAAAAAGAAAGGAACAGTCTAAATGCCTTTCCAAACTCAGAGATTTGGCCCAAGGGTCTCATGTATCCTGGATTTTATTTACCATACCAACTTTCCTTCCCCTTTGGCCCAAATTCAGTATTGACCTCATTTTTGCAGCAGACACTCTATTATACAGAAGTATGAAGACTTCTACTTTTCAATAAATAACAAATGAATAGTACTAAATAATGGCAGTGGAGTTCTATACAGGAGGTGGTACATTCATTTTAACTGGCACCAAACTAGATAAGAAACTTGGTTCAGGAAAGAGCTATCTGTATATCAAGTTAATTTGATAGGAGTAGCCAAGAATAGCCTTCCTTGGCCTGGCACCTTTCAGATGTGTACAGGCCATGGTGGCTGGCATTAATAGAAACTGTTGTATAAGTACGTATAACACATATGGAGAAAGTCATGTTGAAAAAGGCTGTCCAATGAACTACAGAACTCTGTGTGTAGGAGACAAACAGCAATCTTGACTCACTCTGTTGTTTCTTGTCCACATGTTGTCCACTGGGCAGATGATAACCTGAATTTCCAAAGAACCTGAAGGATAGGTTTTCATCTGTGGATATTGTTTGGAAAATTCTTTCAAAGGGGGACTACAGGAAGAACATCTCATCCCAGAAGCATAGTGGAGATTCTGTTTCATGGTTAAACAGTTTTATATATATTTTAAGTAGTCCACACAACAATCCCTTAAGCAAAGTCAGCAATATTCCTGCTTTAAAGAATATTCCTACTTTAGAGAAGAAATTATATCTGAGATCTAGTCTGGTGAGATGCTTAAATCAAGATTGGGGCATGCACTTCATATCCCTGCTCAACCATGATTCTCAACAGGTGAACGTAGGCCAGTCAGCATATTTCAGTCTGACCTACCTCATAGGGTTATCGAGAGAATAACAATGCAGGCCTTGGGGCAAAGTTGGATATAAATTCAATAAACAATAACTGGGGGGGATGTGTCTAGAAAGAAAAGAAGCCAGTCCCTCTAATGCAGGGGTCGGCAACCTACGGCCCGCAGGCCGCATCCGGCCCGCGAGCACCGTAGGAGCGGCCCCCGGCTGGCCCTGCCGCTGATTGCCGCCACCGGCGCGCCTGTTCACCGCCCCTCAGGGCCGGCTTCGGCCCTCTCTGAGGGGTGGGGAAAGCGCTGGGCAGCCGGAACTGGCTTTTCCCCGCCCCTCAGGGCCGGCTTCGGCCCTCTCTGAGGGGCGGGAAAAGCGCCGGGAGATGCCGGCGCTGGCCTTTCCCCGCCCCTCAGGGCGGCCTCTGCCCCTCTGAGGGGCGGGGAAAGCGCGGGGATGCCGCGCTGGCCTTTCCCCGCCTCTCAGGGTCGGCCTCTGCCCGCTCTGAGGGGGGGAAAAGCCCGGGCAGCTGGCGCTGGCCTTTCCCCGCCTCTCAGGGCCGGCCTACTGCCCGCTTGAGGCGGGGGAAAGCGCCGGGATGCTGGCGCTGGCCTTTCCCGCCTTCAGGCCGGCCTCTGCCCGCTCTCAGGGGGGGGAAAGCGCCGGGGATCCGGCGCTGGCCTTTCCCCGCCCCTCAGGGCCGGCCTCTGCCCGCTCTGAGGGGTGGGGAAAACGGCCGGGGATGCCGGCACTGGCCTTTCCCCGCCTCTCAGGTCCGGCACTCGCTCTGAGGGGCGGGGCAAGCGCCAGGGTAGCCGGCGCTGGCCTTTCCTCGCCCCTCAGAGCCGGCTTCGGCCCGCTCTGAGGGGCGGGGAAAGCGTCGGGGATTCCGGGGCTGGCCTTTCCCCGCCTCTCAGGGCTGGCTTCGGCCTGCTCTGAGGGGCGGGGAAAGCGCTGGGGCAGCCAGCGCTGGCCTTCCCCCCGCCCTTTGGGCAAGCCTTGGCCCTCCCAGAGTGCGGGGAGAGGCAGTGGCGCCGGGGCCTTGGGGAGAGGGAAGCGTGGGTCCCCCTCCTCCTTCTCCCCAAGCCCATGGTTGCTCCACAACCGCGGGCCTGGAGAGAAGGAGGAGGGGGTCCGCAGGAGGAGGAGGAGGAGCAGGGAGGAAGGAAGGAAGGAGCAGGAGGAGGAAGTAGGAAGAAGAAGGAAGAAGTAAGGAGCAGGAGGAGAAGGGAGGGAGGGAGGGAGGGAGGGAGGAAGAAGAGGAGGAAGAAGTAGGAAGGAAGGAGCAGGAGGGGGAGGGAGGGAGGAGGAATGAGGAAGAAGAGGAGGGAGGAGGAAGGAAGGAGCAGGAGGAGAAGGGAGGGAGGGAGGAGGAATGAGGAAGAAGAGCAGGAAGGAGGAAGGAAGGAAAAGGGAGGAAGGGAGGGAGGAGGAAGAAGAAGTAGGAAGGAAGTAGCAGGAGGAGAAGGGAGGGAGGGAGGAGGAATGAGGAAGAAGAGCCGGAAGGAGGAAGGAAGGAGAAGGGAGGGAGGGAGGGAGGAGGAAGAAGAGGAGGAAAAAGAAGTAGGAAGGAAGGAGCAGGAGGAGAAGGGAGGGAGGGAGGAGGAATGAGGAAGAAGAGCAGGAAGGAGGAAGGAAGGAGCAGGAGGAGGAGTAGGAAGAAGACATGATATGTCAGTTTGTGGGACTTTCCAAAGTGCATTTCTGTGTATTTTCAGTGCTTTCAATGCTAAAAGGTCTGCTTTTACAATGAGAGTGGTAGTGATGATGATATGTCAGTTTGCGGGACATGTACTCTTTCTGAAGGGGAGACAGTGTGACTTTCCAAGGTGCATTTCTGTGTATTTTCAGTGCTTTCAATGCTAAAAGGTCTGCTTTTACAATGAGAGTGGTAGTGATGATGATATGTCAGTTTGTGGGACATGCACTCTTTCTGAAGGGGAGACAGTGTGACTTTCCAAAGTGCATTTCTGTGTATTTTCAGTACTTTCAATGCTAAAACTGCTTTAACAGTGAGAGTGGTTTCGGCCTTCCCCTTTGGCCGAAAGGGCCCCTTGGAGCCCCTTCGGCCGAAGGAAGAGGCCAAGGAGGAGAGGGCAGGCACAGGCCTCCTCCTCCCCACGGGGCTTTGGCAGCCCTGAAGTGTCCTTCGGAGGACACCTCAGGCCTGGCAAAGCCCCAAGGAAGGCGCAGGGGGCGTGCACTGTTGTTTCTGCCCCTCATGGGCCCCTACTGGTTCTCTGGGAGGGGCAGTGGGGCCAGGAGGGCAGGAGGAGCAGGTGCGCGCCTGGCACCCCCTCTCCCAATCCCCCCACTTCTAGCTGTCTCTCAGACAGCTGGAGGTCGGGAAAGGAGCAGAGAAAGCCCCGCCCCGAGGGTGGAGCTCCGCCCCCAGCATGTGGCCCCGCCTCCAGAGGTGGAAGCTCCACCCCTGGTACGCGGCCCCGCCCCCGGTGGGTGGAACCTCCCCCCCCGCTTCGCCCCCCAGTTGTCTGAGGGACAGCAACCCGGCCCCAGCTCAAAAAGATTGCCTACCCCTGCTCTAATGTATTCCCAGTCCAAGGCTTTTCCATAACTATTGAACAGTATGAGAATGAAGCATGGGGGGGAGGGGGAGGTGATGAAAGAAAAGGCATTTATTTTGCCAAAGGACAAGTATCCATAACCTGGAGATGGGAAATTCTCTTTATAACACAAATGTCCTTGAAATAGTGTATGTTCACTGGATGTAATGCCAAAGCTTCATTTTCACTAGAGAATATTACTAATATATATCTCACACATTGACACATTCCCAGTGTAGCAATTAATATTAATTGAAAAAAAGCAAAATAAAAAAATAGACATTTAACAAGTCTACACATCCTGTGTTTCTGTATTCAGTTATCTTACTATATTTAACTACATTTTCAGCTATCTGAGAGTGGCCAATAAGAATCCAATTAAAATTGTTAGACGAAACTAAAGTTACATTTTCATCATGTGTCCAAAGCCTAATCATTGCATAATATGCAATTAAGATACAAGAATATAGCCAAAATAAAAGCATATCTGCCTTGTGAAACATGTTGGGAAAGCAATTGTAACAAAGCAGATTGTACAACCTCATGGACAACAGCAAAGAGATGAATAGTGTTTAACAGCTCCAAGTAGGCCTGGATAAAAAAGAAATGTTGGGCAATCATCAGCTAAAAACAGGAGGAAAGGGCAAAGGAGACATGGGTGATTACAGGATAAGCGATGTGTTGCAGCTGCATCGAGCAGGAAAATGCATTTCTAGGAAGCAAATGGAGTAGTGCTTCAGAAACAGATGGAAATGAATGGGCAAGGTACTATGAAGACATCACTTCAAATTTTAAGGCACGTTTTCATCATCATCAGTTGAAGCATTTGGATTAGATGGATATAACCTCGTCCCTGGCCCACAGTTCAGTATCAGCACAATTATACAACTTTCACCTTCTAGAATATAAAATCATTCATATTTCACATCAAAGTGAATGTAAGGGATATATATCATGCAGTATGTTTGTGTGAATGAATGGCAGGATATTTTCATTGTCCATAAAGCACACACACACAAAAATGGACATGGTGATAATGTGGTGACCAGGTGGAGAAGTTCACATTACAAAACTCTACAGTCCATAATTGGCCCCAGTGTGATTCCACAGCAGGTCAGTCAGAGGCCAATTTCAGTCATGAGAAAGCACAATAACCTAACTGAAATTGCTTTGGGAAAAAGATGGCTTCAAGGACACCTTATAAAACTTTTTGTCTCTTCAAGAAGCTCATAAGCCTGCCTGATAGTAGACCTCCTCCTAAATATGTCTGGGATGTCCAGTGTCTTGTGTTTCTAATAAACACATATAATTTCAGGAAAATAATTTCAAATCTTTTTCATAAGACTACTGCATTGGTGTCACACTGCACTAGCTCTGCCTTAATATCATTACAATTTGGTTCATGTGTTTGCAAAGTAATGTGCAGTTGTTCTTCTGAAGATCACACAATGCCTCGATGCATTGCAACCTAATGCATTCACATCTCTTGGTGTTAAAATGCAAGTCAGTGGTTATAGGACAGCGTCAGGATTTAGAAAAATAAGACATGCAAGTTTGTTCTTGCTCCCTGTGCAAAAAACAGTCCCTTAACAGCTGAAGGAAAATCTCTCTCTGCAAACTCTTTAAAGTATCCTTGAAATCAGGGCCTTCAATGCTCACTCTAGCTGAGTTGAAGGTAAGGATCACTTTAGAGTTGACAGACTGACAACTGGAGAGGGCACCTATACGTTTAATGGATTGTATAGGAGAGGGAGTTTCAACAGGTGTTGTTTGTCATGCAACCAGGTAACAAGCAACACCTGCTGAAATTCCTTCTTTTGTATTACCTTTAAAAACACAGCAACCTTCTCCAGTTTTCACTCTGGCAACCACAGATGGGTGATAATTATATTTCAGGTCTTTTTGTATATAAATTTAATAAAATTAGCAAATTTCTTCACAAAATCAATTTCTTCACTATCAAAATAGTTTAAGATTAAAGAATTGTGAAAGCTACTGAGACTTGAGAACTATTCTTACTGGATCCTAATTTTAGCATATAATTATAGTTGCAATTACTTCATTTTGTCTGAGTACTTCTTTAGCTTTAACGTCTCTGTAACAAAGAGACATGACACACAGTCCTCTTCATCTTGCACCTATTGAATTTGGCTTGTGCAGTTGGGAGAGAATTATGTTTTAGCTTAGTTTTCTTTAATTTACAAAATCCACACACTTTTTTTGTTCTTGGTAGAACGAACTTGAAGTTTTAAAAATTCAAAGGAGAGAGACAGCAAAATTGAGATCTTTGCATTCCTAGTTGAAGCTGATGTATATACTTTGATCATCATGGCGTATGGACATAGGAAGAGCAAAGTGCCTATGTATTCTGTCCCTCCTGCAATATTATGAAAATCTTAAAAGAAGGTAAGATTTCATTCATGTCACCTTCAGCGGTAGGGCAGCAAGGCTTCCTGCAACACATGAAATGTTGAGCCCTTCAGGACTCTTAGTATCTTATCATCTCCAATCTGCACAGGACTCTGAATCAAAACTGTAAACAGTTATCGAATGTAAATCATAGCTGGGAAATCTAATCTCAGCTTGGCAGTTCTTGGCCCAACTATTGCATTTTAGAGCAGAAAGGAAGCTAGTGTGAGTAAATGTTTGCCTAATATAAGTTCACTGTCGGTGCACACTGTAACCCAGAAGAGCCTTGGGGGTGGGGAGGGAGAAAACATCAGTATGACAAAACATGAGTTGCAATAACCATCTGGCACACTAAATTCAATCAGCACCTCACATAGGTCAAGAAGTGGAAAGCTGCAGATCAGTGTAATTCAGAAAACAATGAAGAAAACAGCAGTCTGTCTTGGCCTTTCTCCAGTTTGATATCCTGCCAGAAAAAAAGGAAAATGCCGCCAAGTAACTGGATAATGATCCTAGGTTTACATGTGACCATAGAAATTTAAACCCCTTATAAGCAAATGCATAAAATCCTGGAAAACAATATAAGTAGACTTAAAGTATGCTGATCTAAGTGAGGGTGGATACCAAATGTGTTGTATCAAATGTGCCAGGCATGGTTTATCTATACTCAAATACAGAAAAATGATGGCCTGTAACAAGAATATAAAAAAAAAAATGTGTGCACTGATCTGATGAACAATAATCACTCTTAGAACTTCGAGAAAGAATGATTTTACAGCCGGCCCTCCATATCCATGGATTCTGCACCCATGGATTCAATCATCCACAGTTTAAAAATGGTCAGAAATAATTCCAAAAAGCAAACCTTGATTCTGCCATTTTATATAAAGGTTACCATTTTACTACCCCCGTTGTATATAAATGGACTTGAGTATCCACAGATTTTGGTATCCATAGGAGTCTGAAATCAAACGCCAGTGGATACCAACAGCCCACTAAATCAAGATAAGGATAAAAGCTCTAAACATGTTTGAAAATGAGATGATATCATACAGAATCCAGTCCAATGAATTACAGTGAGTGACATTATTCAGAGATGGCCTCCAAATGTACAATGTGGACACACAAAACTGGTAAAGGAATTTAAACACTACGTAGCCAATGAACATACTTGTCATATGAAGACACGGAGTTGAATCCAATTGGTTGATACAAATCACTTGACTGAATTCACATTCTTCTATAGCAACTTGGCTGGCAGCATAGATCAGTTTTTACTGAGCAAATAATGTAGAAAAGACAATTACCTACATGGATACCAGTACTGGATAGGGAACTGTAAGCAGCTTAATATATGAGAAATGTTCATGAACCAATTGCATGACAGGTACGTGAATAAGACAGGTATATTTGTCACAGCCAGTGACAGTTTAAACAAACTTTGCTGGACCAAAAGTATTTTAATTAACATCCCCCAGCTATTCAGAAAAATAATGTGGCAACCCAAATTAGGCCCGGAGCAGATTAGGCCAAACACAAAACACTACCCACTGTTGCAGGATCCCCCATTGTATCTGGGAAACTGTTATAAACAGTGCCCAAGGAAGCCAGAAGCAAGGACAAGGTAATGCATAGTTTGTACATGCATAGGGAATGTTCAGCTGAGCTTGTATATGGTGGGGCAGAGCGTGCTACGTGATCCTACTGTCCTACATACATACATGTATTCACTCATCCTGCATTTTTTTTTATGAAAGAGGCCATAAATTAGATCAAAATGTCTAGATGGTGTGGGAATAATCTCATATAAAGTGGCCCTTGAGGTCAAACAAGAATCCACATGGGCAGTCTTGTCACAAGAAAAATAATGAGTTCTGTTTAGTGGAGCAGATGCATGCCTTGATTTGTGGCTTTGCAATTTCTCAAAGCAATGTATTTCACTGCAACAGATATATACAAATCTGGCAGAAACAATAGTCTTGCTTGATAAACTTCTTTACCACTGCTACCACCGTATGCAAGTTCAAACAAAGATATTTACATGGAAATGAGTGGATGCTCTTTCAAGCAGCATGTTCCAAGAAACTTCAATTGCAGCCCACTGAACCCAAACATATATTTTCCTGCAAATAAATGCATTTTGAAATTCCAGCTCATCCACTGAGTTCCACATACTGTGAACCTTCACTAAACCAGGAGTAGCTGCTAGTTACAGGCTGACCTCATTTCTCAAGAAAAGAATTAGGTTTTTGAGCATCTATGCACTTTCTTTATATTGATCGTCCATCAGCTGCTATTCAAACTGGTCTAAGTTTATGCTGCCATAGGAAGTGAACTATGTTCTCTTTTATTTTACTCCACGTGAGCTTATAATGCACTAAAACTCTAGGACTGTAGAGTGACAAGACAATATACAAGCAGAAAATGGTCTGAGGACATGTGATGCTGTCACTTTGTTAAAGGAAAACAGGTTTCAGCCTGGATAAGAAATTGTAATACATGGGAAAACAGTGTATGTGTGTGTGTGTTCTGCCTATCTTTTTAAAAATATGATTTGAAATAAACATGTAACTCTGATGGTATAAGAATAGTATGAGTAAATGTTGCATCTTATACAAGGCAACTGGGACAATCCAAGCATGCACTGTAGTAACCAAAAGGTCCTGAGCACTGTGTTTGTGTAAGTCATTTTGAGAAGAACTGCCACTATGTCCCAGATGAGCCCTGAACAACTCAATTTATTGCAATTTGTTTGTGGCATTAACTTTGTATATATTTTGGGGGTCCCAATGGTGAATTTTTTGAGGTGGTGAAGCAATGCCTTTATATTTATTTCTTTTTGCCCCTGGATCATTATTTCTTTTATTTTTCTTTATACTAAAACCCAGGAGGCCAAACTTCCACTTGTATTGGCATAGAGTGTGATTGTCCAAAAAACCAAATGTTTTTATTTTATGCGCTGTGCTTGCTGTGTGATTGTTATACTATTATTATTATGCTTTATTTATATAGTGCTGTAGATTTACACAGTGCTGTACATACAAACAATAAAATAGATACAGTAAACCTGCCCATGGTGTACAATATACCTTAATCATTCATCCAAGGTCCAGCTTTAGGAGGGGCCTTTAGGAAACAAGGCTTCATTCAAGTCACCAAGGGAGAATATTTTGGGGTTCCCATTGCGCCCGTCTGTATAGCGCCTTAATCATTCATCCAAGGACCAGCTTTAGGAGGGGCCTTTAGGGAGCAAGGGTTCATTCAAGTCTACACTCCAGCATCTTCCACATATCTCTGGGGGAGTTTAAGGGCCGAAACGGATGGCCCAAATGTGCCGTGCTGGCGCTGATTTTAGCCCCGGTGGTTAGGGACCACGCAGCAACCACACGGTCCCTAACCCTAGCATGGCATGGCAGCACTATAATAGAGGTGTCCCATCCATACAGGTGCCGCCATTATGACGTAAGCGATGCACAGTGTGTTGCTTATGTAACAAGTGTATAGAGAACTCATTACGTCCGCCTTGCAGCGCTAAAAGAACCCGATTTTTCCAGGTTCTTTTTCCTCTGGAGGGAAGCAGCACAGTTTGGCAGCTGCGGCTTCCCTCCAGAGGGAATTAGGCCACTGGCAGGCCACCCATCTAAGGTGATCTGTCCCACGCCTAAGGATGCATCTTCACTGTACAAATAATTCAATTTGATGCCACTTTGGGCCCATTCCCACTTACCTGTAGATTCGGTTCCTGAACCAAATCCTGAAACTGGTTCAGCAAACACAGTGGTTTCCACTATGTTTGTGCCAATTTCAGGATTCCTTTCAGGAATCCTTCCTTACCTCCTTCCTCTCCTCCTCCTCCACCTCCTCCTTTTTCCCTCCTTCCCTCCTTCTTAACACCTGCCTGGGGACTGTGGCGAGGCGGCGGTGGTGGTGGCAGAGAAGGCTGCCAGCCAAGGCTCGTTGGACGTGTCTCTGTCCAGGGTGCCTTAGTCCTCCAGTGATGTCCAGGACGGAGGCATGTCCAAAGTCCCCGGCCGTCAGCCTTCCCCGCTGCTGCCGTTGCTATGTTCCAGGCTGCTGGAGCCTCCCTGAGCATGGGATTCTGGGAGGCTCTGGCAGCCTGGAAGACAGCAGCAGTGGCGGCGGTGGCAGTGGCGGGGAAGGCTGCCAGCTTGGGGACTCTGGGCATGCCTCCATCCTGGACATCACTGGAGGACTAAGGTATGCTGAACAGAGACACGTCCAATGAGCCCCAGCCAGCAGCCACCACCATCGCTGCCACTGGGGCCCCCAGGCAGTAGGTAAGAAGGAGGGAAGGAAGGAAGGAGGAGGAGGAGGAGGAGAGGAAGGAGAGAAAGAAGGGAGGGAGGGAGGACTGAGGAGGAGGAGAGGAAGGAAAGGGGAGGAGAGGGAGGGAGGTATGGGTGGGGGAGAGGCACGGTGGAGAGGGGCTGCCAGGGCGGATTCGAATCTGCCCTGGATTCCCATTGGGCTGAATCGATTTATTAAGCCCAAAAAGAAGCAGGAAAACCCAGTGCCTTTTTGATATGGGGTAAATGGGGGGAAACCATACCTCTCCCCCCTTAGGAATCGATTCCAAATCGATTCCCAAGTGGGAACCATGGTGGTTTAAATTAGATCATGATTCATCACAATCCGATACAAACAGTAGTAGGAATGGGCCCTTTAAGTGCTGCAGCTCCTTCCTATAGAATACTGGGATTTGTAGTTTTATAAGATTTTTAGTCTTACAAAACTACAGATCCCAGGATTGTGTAGGATGGAGTCGTGGCATTTAAAATGGTGTCAAACTGCATTATTTCTACAATATAGATACACCCTAACAATCCTAGTTGAATAATTTGGAGAAAGCTGCTCTGGATATTCACCAGGCAGCTCAATATAACTCGCATGATTTGTGATGGAAGTAACACATGTGTTCCAGTAGCTGATTGTTTAGGCCAAGGATGGACCAAGTTTTCCTCAAATCTCTCAAATCTGTTTTTGTGACTGGAAGAGGAGGAAGAAGATGATTTTGACAATCCATGCAGCCCTCTAACCGTCCCAGCAGCTGAAAACTGGTCTGAAACTTGCTGCAGTTTACAGATGATAGCAGTTTGCTCTCATTTCAACCAAAGACGGAATGCCAATTAATACCATCTGCAGGAAACTGTGAGGGTCATGATGACACATGGGAATCCCCCCCCCCCCCCATTGTACAGTTCAGCAAATGCTAAGTGCAATGTATTATAAAAATAAGTATGAACAAATAAAAGACCAAGGGAGAAGGAAAAATTAACTCTGACAGAACGATTCTTGCATATGCGTTCAGAAATTCAAACAAATTTTTAATGAATGAATGAATGAATCTTTATTTGTATACCGCTATACCAATGATCACAGCGGTTTACAATCAGTTAAAATATGATACAGCAAATCCAAATTTAAGAAAATCACTGCAGCATATTCTTTATTTGTATGATACTTGTTCTTACCTCTTCTTAGAAAGGAAACTATATTCATAGTGAGGGATGTGTCTCTCAACTCAGAATCTCCAATGGGACATAGGTGTCAAAGGCATCTTGGGAAAATAAAGTTGCTTAGTTTTGACAGTCCACTGGTCACCTAAACACACACACACACACACACACACACACACACACAGTGTAGAAAAGGAGGCCAATGAAACACATATATACCCTGTCTAGAAATTCCTGCCTCTAAAAATTCCCTAACTATATGGATTTTGATTCTTTTAAGTAAGGAAATAGATTCTATCAATAAGAAAGTTGTTGTGATTGATAAAATGATGTGTGGAGCAGGGAAAAACTGGTAGGAGTACTGGTAAGCTTGGGAAACCATGGTTCAAATATCCATTCAACCACAGTGCATCTGAGAAACTTTCACTATGTATTTGACTGAACCACCTATGTCTGAAAATAAAATTGGGGAGAGGGGATTACAATGGAGATCCTTGGGAGATGGGCAGTATATAAATAAGTGGATATCATGTGAATTAATGAATATATCAATCAGTTAATTAATATTAATAGAGTAAGAGTATGTTGTTTTTATTTCAATTAATAATTGAATAATATTTCAGTTAATAATATGACATTTATACATCATACCATCCTCTAAAAAGCACAGGATGGTATAGATGGTTACTGACCCTCTGCTACACCACATTTTTATCTTATAAACCCATAAAACATTTCTATTAAAAACTATTATTTGAGGATAGTGATGGGGATGTATTAGTAATAGAGGCAACCTTACACAATAATAATAATAATAAAAGCTTCATTTATATACCGCCCTTCTTCCAATCAGGGCGGTGTACAACATAATAGTAAACACAAAATACAGAACAATAAAACATATTAAAATATACATTAAAATTACATTCTAGCCTGCTCGCCATTGGCCGTCGGGGGGGGGGGGGACTAGCTAGGACTTATATTGGGGAATGCTAGCTTAAACAGGAAGGTTTTTAATTCCTTCCTGAACTGTGCTGGGGAGGTGGCCGAGCGGAGCTCTATGGGCAGCGTGTTCCAGAGGGTCGGGGCCAAGATGGTGAATGTCCTCCTTGCTGTGGAGGCTAGTCTTGCTCCCGGTACCCTCAGTAGCTGCTGCCCAGATGTTCTGAGTGTGCGGGGCGGATTGTATGGGGAGAGGCGGTCCTCAAGGTATCCTGGGCCCAAGCCATGTAGGGCTTTATAGGTTATAACCAACACCTTGTATTGCGCCCGGAAGCAAATAGGCAGCCAGTGCAGATCTTTAAGTACAGGTGTTATATGACTGGCCCTGGATGTACCAGTGACCAGTCTGGCTGCCATATTCTGTACCAATTGTAGCTTCCGGGTATGGTACAAGGGTTGCCCCATAAAGAGCGCATTGCAGAAATCCAATCGAGAGGTTACCAGAGCATGTACCACCGTTTCAAGGTCCCTCTGGCCCAGGTAGGGATGCAGCTGGCGAATCAGCCGAAGCTGATAACAGGGGCTCCTGACCGTCGCATCCACCTGAGATGTAAGGTGGAGCGACGAATCAAGGAGCACCCCCAGACTGCGTACCGAGTCCTTTATGGGAAGTGTGATCCCGTTCAGGACATGCGGAACCACTGCCATCCCTGGGCCAGGAGAACCTATCACAAGGACCTCCGTTTTCTCTGGATTCAGACTGAGTCGGTTTTCCCTCATCCAGCCCATTACTGACTCCAGGCACGCCACGAGAGGAGAGATGCCATCCCCGGACACTGCATCAGTCGGAGACATAGAGAAAACTATTTGGGTGTCATCAGCGTACTGATAACCCCGCGCCCCATGTCTCCGGATGATCTCTCCCAGCGGTTTCATGTAAATGTTGAAAAGCATGGGAGACAGAATGGCTCCTTGAGGGACCCCAGATGTAAGGGCCCTCTTATCGGAGCACACGTCTCCCAGCTGCACCATCTGGAACCTCCCAGAGAGGTAGGAACGGAACCACTGGAGCGCAGTGCCCCCGATTCCCACCTCTGCCAGGCGCTCCAGAAGGATACCATGGTCTATGGTATCGAAAGCCGCTGAGATGTCCAAGAGCACCAACAGGGACACGCTTCCCCTGTCGATGCCCAGACGGAGATCATCGACCAAGGCGACCATGGCCGTCTCAACCCCATAGCCCGCCCGAAAGCCAGTTTGAAATGGGTCCAGATAATCCGTTTCATCCAAGATCGATTGAAGCTGGATTGCAACCGCCTTCTCGATTACCTTCCCCAAAAATGGCAGTAGCGATACTGGCTGATAATTGTTATGCATCAGGGGGTCGAGGGAGGGCTTTTTTAACAGCGGTTTTACAGTGGCCAATTTCAAGCTGGATGGAAATTGCCCGTCCCTCAGAGATGTATTTATAATCCGGTGTAACAGCGAGGTTACCGCCGGTCCCCCCTGAGCCGCTAGGGATCGAGGGAGCAGGTTGTCTTCCGAACGCTTCCAAGGATCTTGTCCACATCATCGGTACTAACCGACTCAAATTGATCTAGTTTAATAGAGTCCACGGAGGCTCTGGATACCTCTACCCTAGGTTCTGCCTTATTGCCAGCATTAAGACCTTCGCTTGTCCGAGAGGTTTTATCCGCGAAGAAGTTGTTAAATTGGTCGCAGCAGGCCTTAGAAGGTTCCAGGATCTGGTTCAGGGCAGGAGGGAGCTGAGTTAGCTCCCTGACTAACCTGAACAACTCTGCTAGACGCGACTCCGCGGACGCGACACGAGCACCATAGAACGAGTTCTTATCTGCTCATATCGCCTCTCCGTAGTCCTCCAAAAGGCGGTCTAGGAGAGCCTTGTCGGCTAAGCGTAGGTGTTTCCGCCAGCGGTGCTCTAGCCATCGTAGAACCCGCTTCCTTTCCCGGAGATCTTCCGTATACCAGGGCTTACGTTTGGAAGCGGGCCTGAGAGGGCACTTGGGAGCGATACTGTGTATAGCCTTAGAGAGACCGGTATTCCAAATACCAGTCAGGGCATCAACAGAGTCGCCGTCATTTCCAACCATGTACCCCTCTAAGGCTTCCTGGAACCTCTCAGGTTCCATCAGCCTTCGAGGGTGGACCATCCTAATAGGTCCACCACCCCCCGGGGGGGATCTGGGTAGAAGCCTTGATTTTTGCCTCCACGAGGAAGTGATCCATCCATGACAGGGGGGAAATATTAATTATTTCCGCCCACGGATTTTCCGCATCCGTGCAAAAAACCAGATCCAGTGTATTACCCGCAAAATGCGTTGGACCCGAAATCAGCTGGGACAGGCCCATGGCCGCCATGGTATCCATGAATTCCCGAGCCGCACCGGATGGAACATAGTTGGCCGCGAAGGAGATGTTGAAGTCACCCAGGACTAACAGCCTGGGTGTCTCCAGCATCAGCTCCGCAACCAGCTGTATCAGCTCGTTAAGGGAGTCCGTTAGCACACGGGGTGGCCGGTACACCAACAGAATCGCTAGACTGTCCCTAGCCTTCAGGGTCAGGTAAATACACTCGATAAGAGAAGTTTGACGGATGTGGTTCCTGGTGAGAGACAAGGTGTTCTTATGTATCAAGGCAACCCCCCCCCCCCCGCCCACCTAACCTAGGCTGGTCCTTCACCGAAAACCCGGCAGGGAGGGCCTGTGCCCTCACAGCATCTCCCTCAGGCCCAAGCCAAGTTTCGGTAATGCAAGCCAGGTCGCAATTACTATCTTCCACCAAATCGTGGATAATGTGGGACTTGTTGTTGATTGACCTGCCGTTGCACAGGAGCAGCAACAGGGTTTGTGGCACAGTTGGAATGACCCTCAGGTCCCTTTGGTTAGGAGGGGGACCGGAAGGAGAGATAGATATAACGCATCGATCTCACCTTCCTCTGTAACGCAAGTCCGCCCTCCTACCGCCATACCTCCCCCTGCCCCTCCCCCTATTTTCCTATTTGAGTCATATGTACCATGGAACACAATACTTGCAAGTCGCCTAGAACACATATTGGTTAAAAATCCAAAACAAGTGAAACAATAACCACGCATTACTCCACATACTCCCCATGATTCACCTCACATTACTCCATGTAGCTTCACTGCAAACAGGCTTTTCCTATTGGATAGGCTGACCTTGAGACAAAAACAAAACACTGGGATGGCAAAAATGGGATGGGGTTATGTAATATTCCGTATTCATAAAAAAAATGAAACAAAAGTTTTATTACATGAACCTATTGAGCTAACAATTATTCTTCATTGACAGAATTCATACAAAAAATTAAGTAGACATAGAGGAGGATTGTATTTCACCACAATCATATCACAATTATTTTTCCAATGAAGTAATTATACGCAGCAAATTTTGGTCTTTCATCACCTAATCATAAAAGTATCACACTCTGTGACACAATTTTGTTGGGAATGGGTTGTGGGGATTTATTTATTTATTTATTTATTTATTTATTACAACCAAAGGGCATTTTTCTTGAAAATTAGATAAATACTAAGATGACAGATCGGTCTGGAAGTGTGAAAATAACCCAGTGCTGTCCCACGTAAAATGGTACGTTTAAAGTGGTACATCAGCCTACTATTGGAATTAGGAATGAGAACTAGCAGGTCCAGCCCTCTAACAAACTAGCACAGGGCTGCCGCTGCACATTGGACATATTTCACAGTCTCTATCACCACCGGTGGCTCCATGTCAATTGAGTCATTCTATAAAGCAGTAGCCGACGCTGTCTAAAGGGCCCTGCTGGCGCAGTGGTTAAATGCCTGTACTGCAGCCACTTACTCAAAACCATAAGGTTGAGAGTTCAAGACCAGCAAAAGGGCTCAAGCTTGACTCAGGCTTGCATCCCTCTGAGGAGGTCACTAAAATGAGTACCCAGATTGTTGGGGCAAATTAGCTTACAGTTGTAAACCACTTAAACACTGCTTAGGCGGTATGAAGCGGTATATAAATGAAGCTTGTTTATTTGTAAAGTCCCATGATTAAAGTCCCACAGGCCTAGAAGGTTGCCTTGCCCCTTGCAACGCCCTAATTTATTGGGGGAACTTTACAAGGCCCCTTACATCCTCTGTGGCATGCAGGATGTAATTTTGTCACGTTTCTCTGAGGAAATATTTTCATAACTGGAGGTGAGCAAAAGTCACTTCCATTTTTGGAAAAAAAAATGCACTCAGGTCTAAAACTAGTCAAAGAACCTGAAAACATGGAAAAGTTGCCCTTCTAACCCAGCCCTCAAGCTATGAAGATATTATATATATATATATAGTAAGGGGGTAGAGGGGTTCAAGGTGTTACACTGGTATAACCTCCAACATTTCACAGATGAAAACTGAAACACATATTGCCAGGCAACATCAGAGTGTCATAAAAATGGGGAAAGGTATTAAAGAGGAAGAAAAGACAAGCTTGGAGAGATTGTAGCCCTTTTGCTTGAGTCTATAGGAAAGGGCAAGTTTCCACTGTCTCCTCTCCCCTCTCCTGAGTTAACTGAGCACAAACTACTTTTGTATCTTGGATTCATTTTGCAGCAACTGAAGTAAACCAAAGACAAAGAAAGAAAGTGGGACATTTTTAAAGCAACTGAAAAGATGAGATGACAAAGGATTGATCAGGACAGTTGAGGGTATGCCCTGGAGATTGTATGCAACCCTGGGGGTTTGATTACTCTCTCCCCAGCCATCTTATAAAAGAAGGTGTGTGATACATAACCACACTAGTCAGTGTGATACATAGATATGTCATCATATATCATGACACAATGGATGAGGAAAGGATGCCATTTTACTGATGTGCATAGCTGTCAATTTCTGAATTCAGAGATTGCTTTGAAGGATCATAACACAGGGTAGCTTTCACACACATTTATAACATGGTATTCATAACTTAGCTGTCAATTTCTGAATTGTACTGGAGACACTTCAACCACCACACTTACCCAGTAAGTGTGCTATTATGCTACTACAGAGAAATGCCATTAACTATGATATTTTATATAAAATCATATGGTTAAGCTTACTACAGCAATCAATTACATTTTGTACTGTGCCTTTGCTCTAAGGCTTCCAACCCTGAGATTTTGCATTTGTAATACAGCTGAGCAAAATGCACCAGCTCTCCTAATCTTGGCAATAATTCCAACTGTTAATGAAAGCATTTGCACTGACCTGTGAACCTGTTGGTTCAGCAGGGAAGGCATGGATATGCTTTGTGAGTTTCTGCCATGGTTCACATTGTCTTTAAAAAGGAACAAATCTTTCTTGAAAGCCCAATGGTGCCTCGTCAATATCTTCTATTGCTGCTCCACTGACAAACATTATACATTGCAGGCTTCTCTATGTATTCATTGCCATAACTTCCAGAGTGGGATTATGATGATTAGCACACGGTTACCACTAAGCTGTTGCATATCAGGATGATTGGACAAGCTAAACATAATCACAGCATGACATTTTATCCAAGTAGTTCTGTACGCTCTCACAGGTAGAAACAGATGGCAATGTTTTCATGCCATCCAACAAAGTATTAAGTGTATGAGCAGAGGGCTTAAGGATAACTTTCTGACATGTTTAAAAATAACTTCATCATGTCAACATTCAGGTAAGAGTCTTCAATTTTTACAGCAGCTGGTTCTTAGCTCAAAATTAAAACTTTTTTTAAATGGGATTTTCCCCCCAGTACTCTTAAGGTATACCAAGAAAAGGTTTAAGTGGGCCTTTCCCAACTAATGGCTTCCCAATTTATTGGATAAGAACTCTCTTCAATCCCAGCTGGCCTGAGACATACTGGATAGGGGATATGGTGGTTTTTATCCTACAAACGGGGAGAGCATTGGCTGGATTAGGAAAAGGAGGCACTGCAATGATTTATTTTTTAAAATAAATGTAGATCCCACTTGATATTTGAATTTAGAGCTGCTTACAGAGTTTCTATCAAATTCAATAAAGTATCCAAATCAACAAAAACAAACCTGCAAATTCAATAGTAATTAAAAAGAACAAAACACAGATCATAATAAAAGGATTATGTACAGTTCCCATTCGCCCCCCCCCCCCATGCCAACACAACACAACTAGAGAGTGCAGTAGTTCTTTATCTATTTAATGAGACAAGGGGACCAAAGCAGACCCAGTGGCTTTCTCCCAGCTGATAGTATCCAAGTAGAGCTTGGTAAAGTGGGGAAGGAGTTGGATTGTAACTTCTAGAGTCCCCTAGCCAGCATAGTCATGGACCACAGTGACTGAGGGATTCAGGCTCTAAAACAGTAACTTTGGCAAGCTCTGATCAGTGCACAGCTCTCTTGTGCCACATTGTAATGCCTCTAAGCAAATAAATAAATGGACTCAAATCTCATCCAAAATAGCCCTATTTGGAAGCTAATGGGTGATCTTTTCAGTCTCTCAGGATGCTCTGCTTCTAATCTGAAAGGCACCATCCTTCAGTGAAAAGGCTTCAAAGAGAGATTCCAGCATGAGTGAGCAGCTAGAATGATCAGCAGGTTTTATTCTATTTACTTAGGTCTTAACTGAGATCAGGATATCTCTCTCCCAACAGGTGTTAAATTAGCATAGCAAAGCTAGGGAAATGGTGCTATCACCCACTGCTACTGTTGTGAATGATGACTGTTCTTATCATGTGTACCTTTGAGCTTTGCATAGAAATGTGACAGATCTTTTGTGTACCATGGCCTTTGGGCCCCACTAATTTTTCTTCTCATGTATACCTACAAATCTGTCAACAGAAGATAAAACTTCATCCATCTGATGAAGTGAGTGCAAGTCCAGAAAAGCTTATGTCACATTAAATCTGCTGAGTCTTAATAGTAACACAGAGAGCAAAAGTCCACTTTCAGTTCTGTTGGCTAACATAATCACCCCTCCTCTTGCATTGTGGGCTGCATAGGACTCCATAATGGCTCAGTAATTCAGTGCTAGGCACCCTACAAATATTCAAACAGGCTCATTTTATAATCCTACTGAGATGGCTGCTTCTACATCTTTGTCTTCAGCAACCTAAAATAG
Source organism: Sceloporus undulatus (assembly GCF_019175285.1). Classification (NCBI taxonomy): domain Eukaryota; kingdom Metazoa; phylum Chordata; class Lepidosauria; order Squamata; family Phrynosomatidae; genus Sceloporus; species Sceloporus undulatus. Next base: position 215,906,339 of record NC_056524.1, read on the forward strand.
TCTTGTGTGTTCAACTACCCACTCTTTTTTCTAAATGGGAGTAAAGATTAAGCACAACAAATGAACCATACACATTAGACAAGTGAAAGAGTACAGTGGTGCCTCGGGTTACGAAATTAATTCGTTCCGTGGCACCGTTCGTAACCCGAAAAGCCTTCGTAAGCCGAATTGCCATAGGCGCTAATGGGGAAAAGCCGCGATTCCGTGCGAAAAAGCCGAAAAAAGCACCAAAAGTTTTTTCGTAACCCGAAAAAACATTCGTAACCCGGAACAATGTTTTCCTATGGGATTTTTTCGTATCCCGAAAATTTCGTAACCTGGGTATTTCGTATCCCGAGGTACCACTGTAGGCCACTTTTTCCTACCCCAGGTCCTATGTTTTGAACTACAAAAATCATTAGAACCATCTGGAATGACAATGGCCAGATAATGGTCAGAAAACCTGGGAGGTTGAAACATCTGGAGAACAGAGGAATATGGGGCAGCTCCAGGGCCACAATACTCTGGGAACAACCTGGAGTATTGTACCTGGTGTAGACCTGCCCTCAGACAGAGAGAGAGAGTTAGGCCCTAACTTTGGGCCAGCATGGGGATGGAGTCGGGGCATAGGGTCCTCACAACACAGTAGCACGCAGCAGCACTGCGCTCCTCTGGCACTGTGTCCACATGATGCAGCGCCGAACGAGCGCCACATAGCCATGCTGCCACAACTATCGCACCCTTTCCAGGGCACAAGTAGGAGCTGCTTTTTGTGGCTCCTTCTCACACCCTGGAAAGGCCAGATCAGGGACGCAGCATGAGGTTGCTGTGGCCTTGATCCAGCTAGGAGGCTGCCCCTTCAGGGCTGTATGTACAACCCTATATATTGAGAAAAAGAGATGAGAATGGAAACAGACCCAAAGCAAGAAGGTGAGCGGAGAAGTAAGGGGTTAGAGGGAGCCTCCCACTGTGACATGCAATGGAATAGGGCAGCTTGGTGGAGTGAGTGAGATGCTTGTTGGAAGAAGTGGGAAAGGGAGAAAGGAAAGGTAAAATTGTTGTTTAAATACAATGAAGGTTAGGAATATTTCTAGTAGCAATCACCACAGCTTATATTATAGAAGGATTTCAAGTGAGAGTTGTTATAGTGATGAGTGGTTTGCTGTAGGCAAGCCCTCTTTGTTGCTTTTCAAAATATGGTAAGCATATTCAAAGACATACATTACTGTTAAAATGCCATTAAACCATCTATAGAATGAAAAACCCAGCTCAGTACAACAACACATGTATATATTCACTCATTCATTGGCTGCTTCTAATATGAAGCTCTCAGATGGGCTTTAAAAGGCAATTAAATATACCACAACCAGTTTTAAAACAATACATAGAGCAACAGTTTTTTAAAAATAAAAAACCAGTAAATTTTGGTAAACAAATAAGTCCTTAAAAGTATAGGCAAATAAAATGTTTTCCAGGAAGTTTCAGAAAGAAAACAAAAGATAGCATACCCCAACGTTTTTGTAGAGGGGGGCATGTTGCACTGACACTCCTGGCCAACCCCACTGCTGTTAGGGCTGGCTGAGCTGTCATTTGGCTCAGGCCTGGGACAAAAGCTTACAAGGGCAGCAAAGACAAGGCCATTGCAAGACTTCTGTGTGAGATCTGGGCTCTGATCTTGAAGTCTTGATAGGTTTCCCAGGTATTTGGCAGACTTTATCTGCCAACATCCTGGATAGCCCTTCTATGCTAGACTACGAGTGCATTCCACCTTTACTCCCTTTGTATCATCTTGCCTCTCATAAGCCTGCGGCCTCATTCACACTTACCTTTTTATACCAAGGACATCTGGGTCTCCTCGGCAATGCAATCAGATGCAGCAGCAGGGGCAAGAGGAGAAGGAGGTAAGAGGGAGAGTAAGAGCAGCTGTGGCAGGGAGGGAGAGGAGGAAGAGGAACAGAGGGATGCTCTGAATGGGATCAATTTTGCATTCCCATTAGCGGCTCCCTAAAAACGGTGCTTTTCAAAAGAAGTGGTATATGCCTTGGATTCAAAGCACCTATTTAAATGGGTTTTGCGCTGCTGCCCCCCCCCCCCAACACACACACACAAATTGCATTGGAGACAATTGGTGCGAGTGTGAAAGACACCTCTTTAAACTGGTTTCCAGACTGGTTTATATCATAGTGTGACTGAGGCATTAGTCTAGTTGCCTTTGAGGGTTGGAGAGAAGTTTTCCTATTTTATTGCAGCATGGGTGTTTTTTACCTCGCCGTTGTTGCACCCACTTTATTTTCTCCAGATTAGGACTATATGGATCTGTGGTTGTTGCATGTTGTTATTATACATATGTAACTATTATGTCAAATCTGGTAGATGTAGAAAGGGGGAGGCTGTGGGACACTATATAAATTTAGAAGAGGGAAGCTCTGTTGCATCAAGATCGAGGAGGAGGGAATTTGAGGGTTTGGGCATCTGCATATTGGCATACCTCTAGCAAGCCATTCTATTCGTCCCACAGATTGGCAATTTTTGGCAAATGTTGCCAGATGTTACTAAGTCCCCTACCCTGCTTGGGCAGATATTGGTCTGGAATCCACATAACTTTTCCTCCCCTGCCATTGGTTGCTGGTTTGCTGATGTGAATTGTATTCCATGTAATAAAGCCAAGGCCATCATACGTAACCTATAATTTAGTGTCCAGCCTATCAGTGCAAAGTGCAACCCTTCTTAAAGAGGAAATTTTAAAAATGATGCACCACTGTTAAAGATTTGCAACTGTCTCCATTCATTATGAGTCTCACCTCAATCAGCAATGTGCCTCAGAAGACAATTTCAGTATGTGGCCAGGTTCATTTGGGGTAAAATGTGGGCAGATTCATCTGGGGGGAAATGGTTCCTAAGGTTCCAAGACTTGTAGTGTTTTACAGATCCTACCAACTGCTTTGAATGAGGCTAGGAAAAGAAATTTGACTGGAAACAAATATTTAGAACTGCTGAAATTTGTTTCATGTACTATAGATACCAGTTATTACAGTCACTATAGCACGTTTTGCAGTAACTACTAGTTCTGAGTAACCCTGAAGCTAAGAGTTTGAAATCAGTTTTTGTATTAGCTATTAAGCAATGTTCCCTCTTTTCATGTTTGCCATTAATATTCCAGCAGGCCTATCCAGATGATTTTTAAAACTGTAAATTTTAAATGATGAATTTTAAATGTAGATTGTTTTAATACATATGCATCTTGTTTGTTCTTTTAAATTGATGTATGTTTAACTGAAATCATGTTTTATCACCGTGTCCCTCACCAGGAACCACATCCGACAGACCTCCTACATCGAGTGTATTTACCTGACCCTAAAGGCTAGGGACAGTCTAGGGATTTTGTTAGTGTATCGGCCACCCCGTGCATTAGCGGACTCCCTTAACGAGCTGACACAGCTGGTCGCTGAGCTGATGCTGGAGACGCCCAGGCTTCTTGTCCTGGGCGACTTCAACATCTCCCTCACGGCCAGCTATGTTCCATCCGGTGCGGCTCGGGAATTCATGGATACCATGGCGGCCATGGGCCTGTCCCAGCTGATACAGGGTCCTACGCATTGTGCGGGTAATACTCTCGATTTGGTCTTCTGTTCGGAGGCGGAAGATCCGTGGGTGGAAATAGCTAATGTTTCCCCCCTGTCATGGACGGATCACTTCCTGGTAGAGGTGAAAATCAAGGCTTCTACCCAGATCCCCTCCGGGGGTGGTGGACCTATTAGAATGGTCCACCCTCGAAGGCTGATGGAACCTGAGAGGTTCCAAGAAGCCTTAGAGGGGCTCATGGTTGGAAATGACGGCGACTCTGTTGAAGCCCTCACCGGTATTTGGAATACCGGTCTTTCTAGGGCTATACACAGGATCGCTCCCAAGCGCCCTCTCAGGCCCGCTTCCAAACGTAAGCCCTGGTATACGGAAGATCTCCGGGCAAGGAAGCGGGTTCTGCGACGGCTAGAGTACCGTTGGCGGAAACACCTTCGCTTAGACGACAAGACTCTCCTAGACCAACTGTTAAAGGACTACGGAGAGGCAATACGAGCAACAAAGAACTCGTTCTATGGTGCTCGTATTGCGTCCGCTGAGTCGCGTCCGGCAGAATTGTTCAGGGTGGTCAGGGAGCTAACTCAGCTCCCTCCCGCCCTGAACCAGATCCTTGAACCTTCTAAGGCCTGCTGTGACCTGTTTAACGACTTTTTCGCGGATAAAACCTCTCGTATAAGCGAAGGTCTGAACGCCGATATTATAGCAGAACCTAGGGTAGAAGTGTCCAGAGCCTCTGTGGACTATGTTAAACTGGATCAGTTTGAGTTGGTGAGTACCGAGGATGTGGACAAGATCCTCGGAAGTGTTTGGAAAACAACCTGCTCTCTTGATCCCTGTCCCTCGTGGTTAGCGGCCCAGGGGGGACCGGCGGTAACATCATTGTTACGCCGGATAATTAATACATCTCTGAGGGATGGACTATTTCCATCACAACTTAAATTGGCCATTGTAAAACCTATTTTAAAAAAGCCCTCCCTCGACCCCCTGGTACATAATAATTATTGGCCTGTTTCGCTGCTACCATTTTTGGGAAAGGTGATCGAGAGGGCGGTTGCGATCCAGCTTCAGGCGGTCTTGGATGAAACGGATTATCTGGACCCATTTCAAACTGGCTTCCGGGCAGGTTACGGGGTTGAGACGGCCATGGTCGCCCTGGTCGATGATCTCCGTCTGAGCATCGACGGGGGAAGCGTGTCCCTGCTGGTGCTCTTGGACATCTCAGCGGCTTTTGATACCATAGACCATGGTATCCTTCTGGAACGCCTGGCAGAGGTGGGAATCGGGGGCACTGCGCTCCAGTGGTTCCGCTCCTACCTCTCTGGGAGGTCCCAGATGGTGCAGCTGGGAGACGTGTGCTCTGATGAGAGGCCCCTAAAAACTGGGGTCCCTCAAGGAGCCATTCTGTCTCCCATGCTATTTAACATTTACATGAAACCGCTGGGAGAGATCATCCGGAGACATGGGGCGCGGGGTTATCAGTACGCTGATGACACCCAAATCATTTTCTCGATGTCTCCGACTGATGCAGTGACCGAGGATGGCGTCTCTCCTCTCGTGGCCTGTCTGGAGTCAGTAATGGGCTGGATGAGGGAAAACCGACTCAAATTGAATCCAGAGAAAACGGAGGTACTAGTGATAGGTTCTCCTGGTCCAGGAATGGCGGTGGTTCCACCTGTCCTGAACGGGGTCACGCTCCCTGTGAAGGACTCCGTGCGCAGTCTGGGGGTGCTTCTTGACTCGTCGCTTCACCTGACTGCTCAAGTGAATGCGACGGTCAAGAGCACCTGTTATCAGCTTCGGCTGATCCGCCAGCTGCGCCCATACCTGGCCCAGAGGGACCTAGAAACTGTTGTACATGCTCTGGTAACTTCGAGACTGGATTTCTGCAATGTACTCTACATGGGGCAACCCTTATACCAAACTCGGAAGCTGCAAATGGTGCAGAATATGGCAGCCCAGCTGGTCACTGGTGCTCCCAGGACCAGCCATATAACACCAGTTTTAAAGGACCTCCATTGGCTGCCCATTCGCTTCCGAGCTCAATATAAGGTGTTGGTTATTACCTATAAAGCCCTAAATGGCTTGGGCCCAGGATACCTAAAGGACCGCCTCTCCCCGTACATTCCGCCTCGCACCCTCAGAACATCTGGGCAGCAATTACTGAAGGTGCCTGGGGCAAGGTTAGCCTCCACCACGCGGAGGACATTTTCCACGGCTGCCCCAGCCCTTTGGAACACGCTGCCCACTGAGCTCCGCTCATCTACCACCCTGACCCAATTCAGGAAGGACTTAAAAACCTTCCTGTTCCAACAGGCATTCCCCGAATAAATATCCTGTGGGCCTCCCTCCTCTTCCGTGGCCATGAGGTTGGGCTATGGGGCTTTTTATCTGTTATTTTTGGATAATTGTAGTATTTGTATTGTTTTTGTATTTTAATCTTTGGTATTTTAATCTTGTGCTGTATGGATTGCTCCTGTTGTTTTAAACCTTACTGTAAGCTGCCCTGATCGTAGGAAGGGCAGGATATAAATAAAAAATTTATTATTTATTTATTATTGGTCTGTTGGTGTTTCCTGCCATGGGGAGAGGTGGGTAAGAAAATAATAATAATAATAATAATAATAATAATAATAATAATAATAATATTCCCAAAAAAAAGGGATGCATGTTAATCACTGAGTTTATTTTTTCATGTCTGGTACAAGTGCATGTCTCAATGGATGCATACAGCTTTGAGAAACATATATGTTAGGTATTTAATTGTGAGAGACGTTGTGATGTTGCTATTTTTGTTACCTGATCAAAACTTACAAATATTTATCATTGTTTAATTATGTTTGAACTATTATTGATTTATAAAGTATCCTCATGGAACCCAAGAGAGTGGTACCCAAGCAGTGATAGAAACCAGGATGATTCTTTTATCCTAACAGATTCACCATTTTATTTTATTTTATTTTATTGCTCCATGGCATATAGTTAGCTCACCTAAAGGGTTTCTTTTCAAGATGACTTTGTCATTGTCTCACACATCTTTTAAAGTTAAAACAGAAGTTACACAAGTACAAGTAAAATAGCAATGTGATGTGATAACAGTGTGGTTTTATCTTACTATAGTTTTTATCCACTTTGTCAGTGCTTTGATAAAGACTTCATTTTATTTGTGACATTGATTTTAAATGACCTGCTCAGTCTGTTGCCTGTGGGTCATAATGACCTGCTCATTCCAAGAATATAAACATTAACATGCAGTTAATTCTGCTTTAAAAGAAGAGGCTGTTATCTTTTCAAAAGTAGAAAGCTCATAACAACCCAAATAAATACCTTTCAAGCTTCATTATTCCAGCAATTGATGCTTCATTATGGTAAATATGCTTAATGCTTTAATCCTTTAAGAAATGTTGTTTTGGTGTGTGGGAGAGCTTACTGCATACTGATGCATGATGCGTTTTCACAAGTCACTCATACTGTACATGTTCATGTTTACATAGTACTGTCTTTTTCCTCACTTCTGAATTCTAAGATTTATGCATAGGATGTTCACTGACAAAAAGATATAGGATCCTGACTTTGTTTATACATGCTCAATTTTTTTCTGGGTGTGATTGGAAGTGGGGTGAGGAATGCCCTGCCCCATTTGTTTTTCAGGATCTGTGGGACACTCCCAAAGCCCCCCAGACATCCCTATCTATTTTTCTCGGTCTTTTATTGACCCCAACCACAAAACACCTCAAAACTATCTCCAAAAGGAATGCCTTGCCTTGATTCACCCCACCCACTCAAACATGAGGTAACATCACATCACTTCCAAATTGCAGAATTTGCCTCACATTACTTCTAGATGTGTAGTGACTGTAATAACTGGTATCATACTGTGCCCTGCTGGGCCAGTGCAGGGATTAAAGTTGGCCTCTGCCCCGGCACACTTGCCCATACCTGGATTGGTGACAACTGGATTAAGGATAGAAATATTATTCACCAATTTTCTTATCCATGACAAGAAAAACATTCTCAACTGTCCACAGATGCAGGACATTTTTCTCTTGCATGAGCATGAAAAGATCAACACTTTTCCCCTATCATCAGTAGGAATTACAAAAAATATATTGTGCCATAAAGCTGTATTGTGCATTGAAATATATTTTGGACAAAAACAAAATACCCCACAGGTTTTTGCACAAAGCCTTTGCACATATTTTTCCAAAAACCATAACAATAATTTTTTTTCCAGAAAAAGTCCCCAAATAATTTTGAAATGCACAAAAATGTTCATAATTTCATACAGCAAAGAGATAAAATGTAAATGTTTCTTACAGGTGATAACAAAATAAGTGAAGATAAACATTTCTAATCTGGACGAGCTTGATTGATTATTTCATGTGCCCACTGAGGCCCACACTTGTTCAGAGTAGATTTGCCTAGCCAGACACCTAAATCCACAATTGAAATCTGTTTCATCCTCCTCTCCTCCATTTGCCCTTCCAATGCATACAAAGTTTCATCAAACTAGGCATGGATCCAGTTTACATCAAGATATGTACATACTTGCAAACACGCATAAACAAAAGGAGTCCTGTGGCACATCAAAAACAGGCTGATGTTGGGATAGGTTTCTACAACTGGAGCCATTTTAATTATTATTATTAACCTTTATTTATGAAGCACTGTAAATTTACACAGCGCTGTACATACAATCTTTTTAGTTAGACGGTTCCCTGCCCTCGGGCTTACAATCTAAAAAGACATGACACAGAAGGAGAAGGGAGTGGTGGAGGGAAAGGGTAAGAGGTCCAGCAGTTCCTCTCTACCTCCAAGGCCTGGACCAAGGCAGATGGACTGGAGGGAGGGCTTGGGTTCTTAATGGATGGTTAATCATTTTCCAGGGAAAATACATACTCTCAAGTAGGATAATGCATATACAGTACATAGCAATACAGGAAATGGTTTGATAAACAGACAACAAAAGAACACCAAATAGCAAGCGACAATTATGCAATGCCTGGGAAGGCTACTTTGAATAGGATGGTTTTCAACTCAGTTTTGAAGCTAGTTAAAGAAGTAATGGCTCTTGCTTGTGGGAGAAGAAGGTTCCAGGAGTGGGGGGCAGCAAGTGAAAAGGGGCGAATCTGGGATGGGGCAGAGGAAATCCTGGGCTGGGACAGCAGACCTTGACTACCAGAACGGAGGGCCCTAGTGGGAAGGTGAGGAGAAAGAAGGTCTGATAAGTAAGGAGGGGCCAGTCCACGTGGGTGGAAGTGATAATGCATGGAAGTGATAATGCGTGCAGCTGAATGCTGAATAGAGATTAAAGGCCGGAGGTGAGAAAGAGGAAGCCCAGCCAGGAGGACATTACAGTAATCAAGTCGTGAGATCACTAGGGCATGGACCAGGATCTTGGCAGTAGAGGCAGAGAGATATGGTTGGATTTTGGCAATATTGTACAATATTGTACAAGAAGAATCTACAAGGCTTGGCTGTGGTCTGGATCTGAGGGATACACAACAGAGAAGAGTCAAAGATAAAACCAAGACTGCGGGCTTGCTGGACTGGTTAAATGGAAGTGTTGCACACAGAGACAGAAAAGGAGTGTTGAAGGGTGGGCTTAGGAGGAAAGACAAGAAGCTCCGTCTTGGACGTGTTGAGCTTCAAACGCCGATGGCGCATCCACTGCAAGACAGCTGTGAGGCAAGACGAAACTTGCTGTTCAAGCCTTGGAGAAAGGTCAGAGGCGGAAAGATACAGCTGGGTGTCATCGGCATACAGGTGGTAGGAAAAGCCAAAAGAGCTAATGAGTTTTCCTAAGGACAGTGTGTAGAGAGAAAACAGAAGGGGACCCAGAACAGAGCCCTGGGGAACTCCAACAGATAAGGGAACAGGAGAAGAAGTCTGACCCCCTGCAACTACTGCAAAAGATCTGCCAGACAAGTAAGATCTAAACCAGTCGAGAACAGAGTCTGAGAACCCAAGGTCAGAGAGTATGTCAATTAGGAGAAAGTGATCAACAGTGTCAAAGGCTGCAGACAAATCAAGAAGGATGAGAACAGAGTAAAGGCCATTAGCCTTGGCCTGTAAAAGGTCATTTGAAATCTTAGTGAGAGCTGTCTCTGTAGAATGCCTTGGGCGGAAACCAGACTGAAAGGGATCGAGGATGGAGTTGGCTTCAAGAAACTCAAGTCAGCGCAAATAGACAACCCGTTCCAAAACCTTAGAAAGAAAGGGGAGAAGAGAAATCGGATGATAGTTAGACAAGGAGGAGGGGTCAAGAGAAGGTTTTAATCATAAACATGTCACATTAACTTCATTTGTCAGATATGTATTCACATGGGGTTGACCTGGAAGCAGTGGAACCAAAAGACCATGAAATCCAAGAGGTACAGTCAGCGATGTTTCTATTCTAAGATGTATTATATTACTAGTATTCATCATAGCCAGCATAGTATTAATATTTAATTTTTTACAAAAGGTGGGACTTTGGCCCTGTACATATGGGCAGTTTGGGCTGGGTTGGGGTTGAAGTCGGGGCGTAGCACCTACATGAAGCATGCCCCAGCTCTGCCCCAAGGGCAGCATGATGCTGCACACCACGCCGCATGGATTGCTATGTCATGGTGTTCCTCTGGCACTGCATCCACACAATGCAGCACCAAAGAAGCACCATAGAGCCGTGGCGCCGTGCCTATCACGCCCTTTGCAGGGCCCAAAAAGGAGATGCTTTTTACAGCTCCTTTTTGCACCCTGCAAAGGCCAGATCGAGGCCATGGGGTGCTGTTCCCGCAGCCCCAATCTAGCTGTAAAAGGGGCAGCTGGAGGCCGCCCCTTTGGAGCTGTCTCCAAAGCCCTTTTGACTAACAGTCAATTAAAAAAATGCAACATAAAACCTAAATAGAATCAACAGTTTACAACAACTATTTAAAGCAGCTGTAAAAAAGAGAGAGGTACAAATAAATATAGACAAGGTTTAGCAATAATGCACAATAATAATAGTTGATGAAAAGTCATCTTTCCTGTTCTAATTTATCATCTCTTACACTTTAGTCCAATTCTTAGTTATATTCTGTTGGATAACTATATATAGCATACTTTTCACACTTCCTTTGAAAAGTGTTTGGAAACTTCAGTTGGTTCAAAGAGCTGCAGCCAGGCTGACTGGGTTTGATTGCAGGGAATGTATGACTTCCAATAGCTCCATTGTCTACTGCCTCTGGGTACAAGTTAAACTACTGCTTATTGTGACTTTTTAATCCTATTCATCTTGGGTTCTGATTTTCTGGAGGACTACATTTTGCCATATGAGTCTGAACAGGCTCTGAGAACTTCAGGAGAGGCTTTTTCACATCTGGTAGGATTGTGGAAGAGGGCCTTCTCAATATTTGATCTTAGGAGGGCAGATTGGTTTCCTCCTGTGAAAATATATTTTATTTCTACAGATCCTTTGGGAGTTCAACATTTGTAAAGAAAGGTTTTTTTAATAATGAGCTGATCTTATTCTTTACCTTTAATCAGGATGCTTTAAATTGTTTCTAATTCTTTTAATGGACTGGTTATATTTTAACTTTTGTGTGGTTTCAGTGATATTTAGTTTTATTTCTATCTCTTCTTATTTTTGTAAACTGCCTTGAGTCCCAGTGGTGGGAGAAAGGTGGGACACATAATAACAACAACAACTTGCTGATGGATTGTATTTCAACCATTTCACCCTGGAATCCCCCCTTCAAAATTATTTTTAGTGAAAAATGGCCATCTTGGGTTCAACAAGAGTGTGTCCTAGAAGAAAGAAGTGTCCTCCCTCTGTTTGCTGAATATTGTCGGTTTTTATTGTAGAATTTGTATCTGTTTATACATTATTCATTTGTGTAGAAACTGACTTGTTTCTTGGATGCAGACAGTATAAGGGCACTCCTGACAAGTGATGGCATATATCATGCTTGAACACTCTGCAAATCACCCTTTCAGCATTAATGAGTAAAATAAATTGAAACAAGGCCCAGGAACTAAGGCAAACTAATATGGTTGCCAGATTCAGAGCTGGAGAACAACACTAGTGTATTTGCAGTTTCCTAGTACAGCACGAGACAAGGCAGGTCTTGTTTTTTGCCTCCCTGACTCTGCTTCCCCACTTCACAACATGTTGTTTGTCATAATTCACCTCATAGAGTTCAAGAAATTGGTTGTAAAGGAGTTAAATATAGAAAGGCCTCTGGTTCCAAATGACCTCCTCCCCCCACCCCATTCTGAACAGTTAGTGGCCAATGCAGCTGACGATGAACTTCATCAACATAGGCCTCCACATTAACTGACGTTGAAGGACACTGAGGACACCCCCACCACCATTATTTGTTAAATATCATCATGACAAGGAACTGAGGTGAATAAGCCAAAGCCTCTTAATTAAGAAACACTGAGCAATCAAGTACCTGGTATCTCAAGGTCAGGGGTCTATAAATCCCTAGAAATCCCCATAGCAGGTATTGTGAGTTTCTGTTGTTTACAATTGTCCATTCTCCCTGGCTTTTGTTTTTATTTATTTGCATTCTAGACTTTTTACATTGTATTTCTCTTTATATTTCCTTTGTGGCTTCACTTATGACTATTGGATTCTGGAAGAGCTGTGATCTCACTGCAGCACATTCCTTCAAGTATGGCAGACACCTTTGACTAGCTGAGTAGGACCCAGACTGTTTGGACACACTGTAACTGCTTCTCCCTGCTATAGCCTGCACTTGCTGCCTGTAGGCAGAGGACAATGTGATTGATGAGGGCTCCTGATTTGCCACACAGCAAGCAAGAAATGGAATGAACAATGAGGTCAGGAAGGGAAGGAGCTGGAGGAGCCATGTCTGTCTGCGTTATCTCCTTCTGCTCTGGGAGTTATAAAGGTATAACTCTGGCTGGAAATTTGACAAAACTCTCATCTCATGACACTGTATTCTAACATCCCTACTTTAATGAGAGGCCGTGCCTTCGAAACAGCAGACATAGTCATCAAACAGGGGAAAGGCCAAATTCATAACCTGGAACTAATCTCATTACTTATGTGTTTAAAGCCAATGGAAAATTCAGCTTTTCTTTGCCTTCACCATAGCCATTGTGTAGTCCTTCTGAAACTGCTTCATTTGCCTGATTCTTAAGAGCTGTCACCTGTTAATAGATAGTGGCATGAACAGAACCTCAAAATAATATTTAAATATGGCAGATTTATGACTTACCCTGCACATTTTAAATTTAACCAGAATAAAACTTGTCTGTTTTTCTAATATTTGCATTATTTTAAAACATGCTAATGAGCTTTGGATTGCCACCCTATAACTTGCTCATCAGTGCTAACATCATTGGATTTCTTCTGTTTAATTAAGTCTTGCTTATATATTATTCATTAAAGACTGAAGTTGAAATGAATTGTGCTTTACAAATTCATGAAGCAGCGTCAAGTGGTTAGTTCCTTTGACAAATACTTATGGCAAAGGGGGAAGAACTAACTCTGGGTAATTAAGATGCAATCCTATGGTCCCTGGAAAGATGTCCCAGGAGTCAAAGGATATGCTGGATCTCCCACTGTGCAGATAGAGAGAGAGAAACAGAGGGAGAGGGAGACTGGGCTTCAGAGACAGGAGACCTGACCTCAGATTCATTCTTCCATGCACATCAGATCTCTCACAACCTTCATCTCACTGATGTCTCTGTGTGTGCATATCCCTTTAAAAACAAGGCTTTCTCCCTCTCCTTAGCACAGCAAAGAACCCTGAGAGATCTGGGAACAGGGAGAATCGGGGACATAGGCCTGTTCCAGACTGCCAAAATAAAGCTGCTTCGTGTCTCTTTGGAGGTATGCTGTTTAAATGATGCATGCATCCTAAGAATCCGGAAGCTGCACCAAAGCCGCACTCCAGTGCTTAGGAATAGAGTGTGGCTTTGGCGTGACCTCCGGACTCTTAGGGCCCATGCATCATTTAAACAGCATACCTCCAAAGAGACACGAAGCAGCTTTATTTTGGCAGTCTGTAACAGGCCATAGTTTTCAGACTGCTGAAATTACATGGAGAGAAAGAATTTGCAAATGAAATCGACATGAAAATATGGTATTTTTCTGAAAATGCTTAGTACAGTACCTGATTTACTTCACTTTCTTTCTGGATTCTGACCAGAAGGCTGAGAGAGTATGACTTGCCCAAAGTCACCCATTGTGTTTTCATGGCTAAGCTGGGATTCAAACCCTGGTCTCCAGAGTCATAGTCCAAGGCTCAAACCACTATGCCATATAATTCACTTTTTAAATGAAACATTCTGTGCACAGAGCTCAAAGTGACAGAACAGATGAACTGAATATGGAGAAGGCAGACTTACTTCCCAAAAGAAATGGGATGGTTATACGTATGTCTGACAAGATGGCATCACGGAAAGGCCATACTGTAGTTCATTGGCAGAGTGCAATAAATTATTGTTGTTGTTGTTGTTGTTGTTGTTGTTGTTGAAGGTTTCAGTTTCAGTCCTACCATCTCCTGTTACAACTATACCTCCACTCAGTATCAACAATAGTGGCTTGATGGATTCAGTATGAAGTAGATTCCTATGTTCCTATATTTACTTTGATCATGGTACAGAACTATAAC
>NC_056524.1:215920513-215931765 GCF_019175285.1 Sceloporus undulatus
AATAATAATAATAATAATAATAATAATAATAATAATAATAATAATAATAATATATTTCCCGCCTCTCCCTGCAGATCGAGGCAGGATTAAATGCAATAAAAACAGTGATAATTACAACAAAACTCCTATCCCTCCCATTTTACATAATAAAATCACAATTAAAATTTTCATGAAGCCATGATCAAAATGGACTGGACCGTTAAGGTGGATGGGGCTGTTTTGCACGGGTCAAGGTGGGAAGACTCACCAGAAGAGATTCGTCTTGACTGCCTTCTTGAAGGCATCTAAGGTGATAGTAAGACAGATCTCCTCACATCATGTACAGTCACATCATGCATCTCTACTCAGAAAGTAAACACTTTCAAATTCAAAGACATAGGGTGCATCTACACTTAATTCCATAGGATGCAAACAGGGCAATTAAAAGTAGAATCATAGTGCTATAAGTGTGAAAGGGTCCCAGGAGAGAACACTGCAATAATATAAATCAGAGTCCTTCATCTATTTAGACTACAGACATGCACACAGAGCCATGAAATTCAGTAAAGTCTGTAAAGAGCTCGTATTATGTCTTTTCCTTTGCTCTGTAGGCAGCTGAAATGTTCTAGTGATTAAGCAAACCTCCAGAGTAAACCAAGAACAGGGGCCTTGATTTAGTCTGAAACATTTTGATGAAGCCATTCTATTCAAAGGAAATTAGACAAAAAGCATTGTGGTTGTTTTATTATCAGAGGAAAAATTAAGCACGGGAGGGAATTCAGCCATACATATGAAAATTAATTGTAACTTTTCTTTATACCCTTTCCCATTTAATTATTTATTGCATGTGTGGTGTTGACTCTTGATACAACAAAGCAGAGAATTATTAGTTAAGGATAGTCAATACTATGGTAAGCACAGGGGGCTTGGATTCACCCATTACAGTAAAGAAGAGCTGGGAATAAAGCTGCCATTTTCTTCATGCATTCCTAATGGGTTGTCTATATTCTGAATCAGTCAATAACAATCAGGATATAATCTTTTAAAACAGAAATTCCCAAACTTTGGTCACCCAGATGTTTTGGACTTCAGCTCCAAGAATTCCTGACAGTTGCCCAATCTGGCTGAAGCTTCTGGGAGTTGAAGCCCAAAAGCATCTGGAGGACCAACATTTGAGAACCACTGGTTTAAAACAAGGGCTAGAAATATCATAAATCAGTTCTCCTTAGCCAAATAAGATTGTTCTCCTTAGCATTCCCCTGGAGATGCAAAAACCCAGTTCAAGAAATATGTTTAGCTTTGGTGGCAAAGGTCACCCAGTGACAAGCAGGCCAGGCAGACATCCATCTTGTAATATAGTCACCATGTAGGTGAATTACAAGCCCAGCCTTTTTGATTACTGGACTTCTTCAGTGATCTGGATGGCCAGTGACAAAAACAAAAACACAGATAAATGAGCTGGGCTCCCTCTTCTATGTTTTGTTCCTAAATAATCTTAGGATGGGGGACATTCTGAGCAGAGTTTGGAAAAGTTACCTTTTTAGCATTACACCATGAATGAACACCTGTGGAGGTTCCATGGACTGAACCTACTTACCTCCTTTTCCCACCATTAACCAGCCTCTTAGAGGTTATTCACGTGGTGAAAATAATCCAGGATGAATTTGGGATGAATCTGTTATTCACATGCATCCGAAATGCACTCAGTTAAGTTGGGGGAGGCTGCCAAAAAAACCCACTTACCCCAAGATAATTTATATCGGGCTTTTCCCTAAGTTTTTACAAAAGATTCACATTGTTGTCTGTGAACAACAATGCGAATAGACCTGAATATACTCAGGATAAAATTCTGCATGCCTTTAATGGGTTTTGAATGCCTGCATGTGTGAGCAACCAAACTTGCAGAGATGCAGAGTGATGTGGTTCCTGGAAAGATGTGGTTCCATGGTATGAATAACAAAACCTGGAATGTGTGAGTGAGGTTATTCTCATTGTTCCAGTAAATAAATAAATAAATCATGGCTTGTGAATTAGGCTTTATTTGCCCATTTAAAAATATATATATTTATTTTATGCTATTTTTTTAGGAACTAGAAGTATAGAAATTCACAATCTGTGGCTATTTTAATATGTATATGAAAGATGTGGGAATTAGCCATTAAATCAGTTGTAGGTTAGAGGGATACACAGGACCCCAGGTGATTTTGGATAAGTACAACATCATACTGTACACTGTCTAGGATTGCCATAGTGAAAACTGAAGAGGGTTCCTGTACCTTCAAGAGTAAAAGGGTGACCAAGAGTGAAAGTGGAAGGATGAGGGAAAAGATAGTACATGTTTAAAGCAGATGAAAAAGTGGGACGAAAGAAGATTAATTGGGGCCATGGCTGCTTAATTTTGACAGTTAATGGGTATGACACTCAAACCCCCCTAAGGGTATGATTGTCCAAATTTTATTGAAATTTTTTAAGCTTGGGAAGTGTGTGCTTGAGAACCCTGAAGGCCCACAAAAAAGGTTTTCTCTTGTCAATTCCCATCTCAGATTGAAATGGACTGAATTCTTCTGTGGACCTTATCACATACACTTTTGTTAGTGATCTGGGCATGGGCAGAGGATGCACGTGGCCAAGGAAGAACACTTTTACTGCATACTGTACTGTCCTCAAGCCAGCCCCATTCTATCGCCCTTTGCCAGGCCGTTCCCATTCAGTGCTGTAGCGCGCCATTTTGCTCTGCAGAAAGCTGGGCGATAGAATGGGGCTATCTTGAGGACAGTGTGTGGTAAAATGTGTTGTCCCTCAGCCTCGCACGTCCTCTGCCTGTGCCCAGATTGCTAACGAAAGTGCGTGCAATAAGGTCCATTGTTTGTATCCATGCTTATTTCATGCATGTGTCCAACTTAACCCATAAAGAACTCCACTTTTAGTCCTGTATCTTCCAGAAGATATAGCTCTTTAAATTCATCCTCTAAGGTTTTGCATTTTTAATGCAGCTGTGGAACAAGGTGGAAAGGCAAAAATCATTATTTTAAAGGTCTCTCTCATTACTTCTGTTTAGGAACTCTACTATGTGGGTGGTGAATGTTAGGGATCTTTTTGGGTCTACATTTTCTGAAGGGCTTCTAATACAATTGCATTTGGGCTGGGTTTTGTTTTATTCCTGAATAGTTTACTAATGGAACTATGCCATACTATCCAAATCAGATATGCTTAGTTATGAAGAGCAATGTCTATACCAACCAAGTGAATCTGAATTAATCTATACAGTTTAGTCTGAATGCACTTCAGCCTACGAATATAAGATGACATCCATCATGAATGTCCACTGAACTAGAATTAGCCTTCTATTGTGCCAAATACATTTGGAAACAAGAGGACAAGGAAAAGTTCAGAAAAAGTGGTTTTAAAAAAATAATCTGGATGGGTAGGACTAGTGAAGAGGTCTTTCAGGTTTTTGGCATCTTTATTATTTGCTACCAATCCCCTACTCAATTTCAAATAGGACAAACAAGCCAGTCAAAAAAACAATAAATGGACACAAATCTGACATCAGAAATGGCAATATGCAAAAACCAATGGGGAACACTTCAGTCTCCCAGGCCACTCTGTCTCTGACCTCAAGGTGGCCATTACTGAACAAAAGAATTCCAAAGACAGATTACAATGGATGAATAGTTGAACAAGAATTCATAAAGAGGTTCAGCTCTATCTTGTATGGTTTGAATAGGGATAAAGGAGGTTTTATGAATTGGCTTGAAAGTTCGTTTGGCTCACCATCTATTTTAAGCAGCTTTTTGTTTCTTTTAAGTAATTCTGCATGTTATTTTTGCATTTCTGTTCCCCCAGCCCATCTAACTGCAATCTCCCATCCACAGGAATTCATCTAGAATGTGGGTGAGGACTATGCAGTCCTGCAGATGTTGATGAACTTCAACTCTCAGCTGCCTCAGTCAGCACAACCAATAGTATGGAAGGCTGAGAGTTGCAGAGCAAAACATCTAGAGGGCAATACAGTTCCCAACTCAGGCCTAGAGATTAAACTCTTACATTTGGACTGGACAAAGATCTTTTCATCAACACATATTTGTTAACCTTCTTAACTGGGCTGAACATTTGTCAGAATTGTTAAATGACCATTGTTAGCATCAAAAATGTTATTTTGATTAGTCTTTTGTAAATAAGTCATATGTAAGTGTGTGTGTGTGTGTGTGTGTGTGTGTGTGTATCAGCCAGCAGAGTATAGTGATTTGAGCATTGGACTAGGACACTGGGAGACCAGGATTTGAATCCCCTCTCAGCCATGGAAACTTATTGGCAAGTCTCACAGCTTCAAAGGAAGGCAAAGGCAAACCCACTCTGAACAAATTCTGCCAAGTAAAACCTGTGATAGATTTCTCAATAGGGGAGAGGAAAAAAAGAAAGTATCAAAATGTGGCCATATCAAAACAGTACATCAAAATTGTTATTTTATTACGATTTATAAAAAAGAAGTATATCCTTACATATGACTCATTTATTTTTATTTAGAGTTTATTCAAGACATTCCTTGTTAATTGTGGTTCTATTGAATGTGATTTTTGTGCCAACAAATACCTTTTAAGAGTTTTAAAAAACTTTTTGCAAGGCTATTACAAATTGTTGAGGAGGTTCCCCAATCTGAAATAACCTCTTCCCCCCCAAAAAAAAACAGTCAAATACACAACCAGAAATGACACTGTCACTTCCAGTAATTCCAGGTGGTGACCACAGTGACACGCTGAAGTCTTCTAGAGCTGTGGAGGAACCAGGGACTGGGAGTTGTGGCCCTCCAGATTCCATGATGCACCCATCCTGATCTAGACAATTTTGTCTACGAGACTGGGATGCTATCTACAGCAGCACAGTAAAGACTATAGATAGTTGTTGTTGTTGCATGCCTTCAAGTTGTTTTCGAATTATGACAACCCTAAGGCAAACCTACCACAGGGTTTTCTTGGCAAGATTTGTTCAGAGGAATTTTGCCATTGCCTTCTCCTCAGGCTGAGAGCATGTGACTTGCCCAAGGCCACCTAGTGGGTTTCATGGCTAAGCTGGGAATTGAACCCTGGTCTCCAGCATTGTAATCCAACACTCAAACCACTACACCATGCTGGTTCACTGTAGCTAGGCTTTTCCTTTAAAAAATGAAAAAAGTATTCCTTGTTTCTGTGAGAGAAGCTTACAGCACTGAGTTTATATGAGTGAGAAAAGTATGCAACATGACAATGCAGGAAGCAATGGGTGTGAAGATATCCCTACAGGGCACAAAGGGTTCAGTGGAGCAATTAAAAAGAGATGTACTCTCACTAATGAGATTTTTCCAAAAAGAGGAGCCTAATCACGTTTCTGGTACAAAGTGGAAAAGTTATTATGATTTGACATTTACTTGTAAGATGTGAGGTCGCTGTTGAGATTAAGAGACAGTGAAAGGAGTAGTAATATTATGAAGAGATGATGGAAAATCAAGCTAAGGAAGTTCTTGGGTGTGAAATGAAAGGAATCTTTAGGTAAGAGGTGATTGCTTGAAACTTTGGATGAACTAAATAAAAAGGGCCTAGGGGACATATTTAGGAACCCATTGACTCAGATTAGTGACCAAATTGGCTGGAGAATTCAGTGAGTTATAGTACCAAAAAGGTAACTTTTCCAGTAAATGAGATGCACAGATTACAGTTGCCTGGAAAAAAAGAAGTGCCTAGGAGCAAACACAAGCTTATTAGATAACAAGAGTCGAACCAGTCTGTTATTACATTTTATAGCTATTCATTTGAAAACTATTTCAATATATACTTTTTTATTTTTCATGCAATAGACTCTCAAGGTATGTCCACACTGCACAATTTGATACCACTTTAACTGTCATGGTTCCTTCCTTTGCAATCCTGGTTTGAAAGTTTGATGAAATACTTCAAATCTTTTGCTAGAGAGTTCTAGTGAACTCCAGTGAAGAACTATGCTAGAACTCTCCAACAGAGAATTCTAAATGCTTCATCTACAAACTACAAATCCCAGCATCACAAAGGATGGAACAATGACAATTAAAGTGGTAGTAACATGATATAATGTTGTAGTGTAGGTGTACTTGAATTTGACCTACAGGCAAGGATATGAAAGTCAGCCAGTTTTCCTTTTTTATGCTTAATTTTCTAAAAAAAAAAAAAAAGCTAATATTATTAGAGCCAATATTATTAATTAATGCATATACATCCCATATAAAGATGGCTGTAGACAAACTCTGAAGTAGGCGTGCTTGAGAGTGACCTGGTGATTTGTTGTTATTGTGTGCTTTCAAGTCATTTCTGACTTAGGGCAACCTTAAGTTGAAGCTATCATGGGGTATTCTTGGCAGTATTTATTCAGAGGAGGTTTGCCATTGCTTTCCCCAGAGGCTGTAAACATGTGACTTGCACAAAGTCACCCTGTGGATTTCATGGCTGAGTGAGAATTGAATCCTGCTCTACAGAGTTGTAGTGCAGTGCTCACACCAGTCTGCCATGTCGGCTCTTAACAGGGAGGGGGAAATCTTCCAGTTTCATTTTCTCTTACATTTGATTTTTTTTAAAACCTCTAGGGCTGAACCAGTAGTGAATCAGTGGTGGCTGATGACTGTCATGTCAGTGAGGGAATTAATCCACTCTAGGTTTAAGTCTGAACTTTAAAATAATTATACAAAATATTTCAAATCTGTTTTAGTCATGATGGCAACATGCTGGACAGTTGTCAAAGAAAAACCCAAAGTAGACTCTCCATCCCATTTACATGGAAAATGCCACATAGCACAGTACTGACTGTTAATACATTTGTGAATGGTTGATAAATTCTTCAGAAATAAAGTGGAACAAAAATTGTCCCCAGCTATATTGGCTAGATTCAGTAGGTATAGCTGTTCCCAGCATGGAGAGGGCAGTGTCATAGCTGTGTGATACAGAGGTGTTAGAAATTATGTTTTAGAAATGGAAACAAAACATTTATATACCTCTCTCTGTCTGTCTGTCTGTCTGTCATAACCTATATGCACATGAAGTCAGCAATCATCACTAAAAAGTTGGAATAATCTTTTGCTAAACAATTTGATTCTGATGGATGCAGCCTTTCCAATATATTTCTAATAAAGAAATGTTTTGATGCAGCTATCAATAAGAAAAGAGAAAACTTCTGGATCTACAAACTTGGTACTTTGATGCCATATATCCTTAATTTAGAGGATAATGCCACTCTCATATTCATCACCATCCTCTGAATTCCATGCCTAGACCCTGGAAATTTGATATCTTCCATGAGATGCTATTTATTGCTCCCATTCCAACAGATATCACTAAGGAAGTGGGGAAGCCTTGCTCAGTTGACTGAGATATGAAATTCATTGAGTTAGTCTTGGAACAGACACTATTTCTCCATGTCACCTACCACATAGAGATGCTGTGAGGAAAAAATGTGTGTCTCCATGTGTGCTGTCCTGAACTCTGTAAAAAGAGCACAGTCCCAATGTTTACAATATATGGATGGCATTTTATTGTCAAATGCCTCATCATGGACCATCAAGGCCAGCGTTTCATCCTCACTTGGAGACTGATATATACATGTATTCAAAGATTCACACAGAAGTGAGATATATGGCACCAATGTTTATATTCAAGCAGCCAGTGGTTAGGCACTAACATTTATTTCTCCGAGCATTTCTCATAGACAGAGTCTTCAAGCTTGACTTATACATTTCAAAGTGTTTTATACTCACAGGTACAATGTTCAGCACTTGATTTATACCTCAAGGAGAGCTTTATGCTCAGTGGTAGAGCGCTCCAGAGCTGATTTATAGTCAGGATGAGTGAAGCATTCCAGTAAAATGTGATTTAGTCTGAGCCTAAAGTAAAGGTAAAACTGAACCTTTTTCTGAGATTTGTAAAAATTTTAGCCAGATTCTGCTTCTCACATATGTTCTCAGCTCTCAGTATAGAAGACCGCAAAACAAAAATTATTAATCCTTCCAGTTCCTTGTTTTTTAAAGTGTAGATAAAATATTTTAAACAATATACATCAACATTTTATTTGGCTAAATACTATTCTGGACATTTGGATTTGATATTTGCTCCCTGTATACCCAATGAAATTGGCAAGGGATCTTGATTTTATGGTATTTAGTAATAAATATTAATTGATGTACTAATCTTGTGAAATATTATGGGCTTAAGTGCTAGCACATGCTACCAGAATATCCCAATTGATGGTACATGATTCAAAATATGATATTTAACACAAGTAAATGTTAAGCTATTCAGAGCTACAATTGAAATGTGTGGTTTTTAAAATGGAAAGGAAACTAGATTTAACTTAAATTTTTATCATCTGGAGAATCAAACAAATGAAGCCCAATGAAGTAATATAATCAGAGATTTGAGCTGCATCTTACTCTGTCTTTGGAAGCATCAGACAGCAGAGTTTAGAAAATTCTCAGTGAAGATTTAACTGTGTAGGCAACTTACAGATAAGTAACAAAAGAGACAGTTGTCTGCCTCATCAAGCAGACACAAACTACAAATCAGACAGAAGTTGAACTAGGGACCCAGATGAAGCAGAAACGTACAGAGGAGAATGAGATAACATAAAACAGCTAAACCCCAATGCAGTTCCAGTCATTTAACAGGGCGGCTTTTGATTCTGGGTGAAATGGGACTTGTATTTTCCAGCACAGTGAACTGGAACACTTATCAGGGCTTCTTTATACTTTTATCTTTCTTCCTGGGAAAGTCTTTCTTCACAATGCCTTTCCACATGTTTTGGCTGAGCACAAAATTCATGTTAGTTGTGCCCAGGAAAGATATGAGCCAGGAGTTTAAGTAGCCATCTTTCAACAATTTCTTTCTCTGATTAAAAATACCTTTGAAAAGGACAATAGGATTTCATGGGCTTAGTTTGGAAATGCAAAATCATAAAGAAAACTAATTGGCACATGAACATCTGGATCAAATGTTTACAATCCATAAAAGACAAATAAAGGTCACAACTGCAGGAAAAGCACAATCCTAGTGGAATCATTTGGATCTAGTAGTATCAGAAGGCCAAGGAATCAACTCTGGGTTTTAGCATGAAGTTTAAAGGAGTATCCCTACTGCCAAAAATTCTCCATAAAATAGGACTAGCACCTTGAATGATTCGTTTAAAGTTTAAAGTTCCATTTAAAGTTCATTTAAACTTAAAGTTCATTCCATATAAAGTTCAGCTAGAATGGATTCACTGCCCCACTGATATGAAAGCCACCAGCCACTGCTGCACAATCCATTCTATTATTCCCTTTCAGTTTGCCATAGGCGAAGCCCATCTAAATTTGACACCTGAAGAAAGTGGGGAAGAACAAAATAAATAAATAAAATATAAAGGACATTTTAAGAATGTGTAAATGACTAGTGATCTGATCTGTTTTGCTCCACATCTCAAGATGCAGGTGCAGCAATAGCAACAATAGTAGTAGTCGTCCTAACAACACCACACAGAACAATGAATCTCATTATCTCTCATCACAGATCTGATTGTTCATTCCCACAGTGCAAGTAGAAAGATACAGTGAAAGATCAATAGAAATAAATCATAACTTCCTCCAGTATAATGGTACTTTTAAAATTATATGTTACATTTATGTCTTCCACCATGACATACTAGGCTGTGTATATGGTTCCCCTCGTTTCACCATGCCATTTTACCTCCAAAGGAATATAAGAGATAGTTTGGGTTAAAAGATGATGATCGCTCCAGTTTAGATTACTTTAATTGCCATGGCTGGCATCCTATGGAATCCTGGGATTTGTAGTTAGGTGAGGCACTGAAGTGCTCTGGCTGAGAATTTTAAAAGTCCCTCCCAAAAACTGCAAGTTCCAAGATTCCACATTTTGAATGTCATAACCAGGGGTAGGCAACCTGCGGCCCGCGGGCCGGATGCGACCCGGCAAGGCCTTGAGACCGGCCCCAGCCCGGTCCTGCCGCCGATTGCTGGTGGGGCCTTTGGGGGGCAATTGTCTATAGAAGCCTCAGAAACATGCATTTATACTAACATTTTTTTAAAAATCAGCAAAAAAAATTTTGCGTGTCCTACATTTTTTTTTTAAAGTGTCTTCCATTTGAAAATTTTATCCTACATTTGTCCTGGTTTATTTATATATTTAATTTTTAAAAAAATTATTTAATTATTTATTTTTTGGCTTCGGCCCCCAGTTGTCTGAGGGACAGCAACCCGGCCCCCGGCTCAAAAAGGTTGCCTACCCCTGGTCATAACAGTTAAAGTGAAATTGCAGAAGTATAATTATGTAGTGTGAAATGATACAAGTTATTTCTGAAAAGAAAAGTTAGGCCTGAGACAGACGGGCCAAAAGCGCCATCTTGCCAATGAAACATGCTCCAGATCCCTAGTACGTGTGGGTGGCAGCCTAATGGTGGCCTCCCATCCACACAGGGGCTGCCATCTTTACATAAGCAATGCACAACCTCCACATATCACTGCACATCACTTACATCAGGAGTGTGCCAGTGGCACACTCGTGACATTATTGGGCATCACAAAAAGAACCCAGAAGAACCAGGTTCTTCTCACTCCAGAGGGATGTTGCGCAGTTTGGGGGCAGACCACCATTGCAGACCACCATTTTTGGGTGGTCTGTACTGCACCTTATATTTTCTAGTATTCAGATTACTTTACTGATTTTGTGGTAAGCATTCACTGCTTTGTCAAGTAGTAGGTAGGCCCTTAGCCTATTAATGTATTACAGAACAGACACCAAAAATTTCAGTTCATGTGCAAGCCAGGGGACAAGTCATTTATGTGCATATCCATTTAAACCTGCACAAGGAAGTAGACTCAACTCCATGAAAGCTCATATTACCAACCGCTGTCTTTCAGTTATTCCCAAAGGTGCTACAAGATCCCTTTGCAACACTGTGGAGATTATCGCACTGCGTTCTGAGAACGTTCCATATCATCACGTGATGAGAACGTTCCTGGAACGGATATTACTGCATTAGCAATCAAAACGTGATCAGAACGTGATCAGAACGGCAGTTTACCGCACTGTGATTCCTTTTTCTTGAAACCGTTCTCAGAACGGTTGGCTGTATTACGTTTTGTGGGCTGCGTTCTGATGACGTCGCCACTCAGTGGTTGGACGGCTTGGGAGAGGCGCTGCTCCCAGGAAAGAGGGAAAAGGGAGGCTTGGCTTACTGAAATCCCTCACCTCCCTTCCCCATAGGAATCAATCCAAAAACGGAGGTTA
>NC_056524.1:215931775-215973173 GCF_019175285.1 Sceloporus undulatus
AAAAAGAGCAGTGAGCCCTATGGGTCTTCCTCTGGGGAGGCAGAGGATGCTTGGCTATGGGGATGTCCTGCCATCTCTCTCTCTGCCCTCTTTCCCCATAGGAATCAATCCAAAAACGGAGGTTAAAATCTCTCCCAGATGCAGAGCCAAAGGGCTCGCCTCTGCTCCTTTTAAACTCAGTTTTTGGATTGATTTCTATGGGGAAGGGAGGTGGGGGATTTCAGTAAGCCTAGGGACTCTGGCTGGGAGAGTGCTTCTCAGCCTCACTGACAAGTCTTCCCTCCGAAGATTCTCTTGGGAGGGAAGGAAGGCAAGCGTCCCCCCCCCCATCTTGTCTTCCCTCCGAAGGGAGTCCGAGGATTCTCTTGGGAGGGAAAGAAGGCAAGCCCCTATAAAACGTTGGGGCTTCATATGCTGGCATATGTTTGAAGAAAATAGGATAAAACCTATGTAACTTGATGGGCCAAGGGCAGAGTCCCCTCCTTGGCAGCCTGGGCTTTAAGGGAGCTCCACAGAGGGAAAGGGAGGGGACTGGACCAAGGGCAGAGCCCCGGCAGCCATTGCAGCTCTTTAAACCGGTTAGAAAAGAAGAGTCCTCTGCTGTCATCCCATTTCCCCTTTTTGGCACCTTGACACCCTTTTGCTCCTGTGTGTGTGCATGTAATGTGTGCCTTCAGGTTGTGAGCTTCCCTCCCCGCTTTAACTCTTGTCTGGCTCTTTGCTATGGAATTCTGGGAGTTGTTTGCTTGCTTTTGTGTGGTGCTCCAAACAGAGGAGCTTTTGTGGGTTCCCTCCTGGATTGAAGGAGGAGAAGGTCCTGGGCATCCCTGCCTCCTGCATTGTGACAGCACAGGAGCCCCACTGAACATGACACTAGAGGCCCCCCCGCAGAAGCAGCCAGACCCTCACCCTCTTGCTCTCTGCTCTGGTCTCCTCTTTCCCTCTCTCTTTCTCTCTCTTTCCCTGCTTTCCTCTTCTCTTCCTTGTCCCACCTTTCCTCCCTTTTTCCTTCCTTCCCTCCCTCCTTCTTCTTCCCCTCTCCCTCTCTCTCTCTCTCTCTCTCTCACACACACACACACCTTCCCTCACTGCAGTCGCTTGCCTCCCTGTCTCCCTGCCTCCCTGCCTGTCATTCTTTCAGCCAATCAGGAGACGGAGGAATGAGGGAACGGATTTGAGAACGGATAAGAATACCGCACACACTTCTGTTGGAACGTTTTCATCACGTTTCAGCTCGCTGGGAACACATTCAAATCTGGACCCTCCTGGAACACATTTGGAACACATTTAATCGTTCTGAGAACCCGATTGGAACACATATGTGCGCTATACTCAAATGCGTTCCGTTCTCATCACGTGATGAGAACGTTCTCAGAACGCAGTGCGATAATCTCCTATAACAGAACACTATGGAGAAATATTTCTGTGCAGACTACAAACACAGGTCTTTCAGATGTCCTTTTGGTGTGTGTGTGTGGCTGTTCTGCAAATGCCAATAGCACTCCTAAAGTACCTGAAGCAGTACAAGCTATGCTTTTGTCCCATTATTAGTGACATTGTTTCTGGTTCATACAGGTTTTCTTTCCACTTTCAGTTTGAAGGTGAAAAAGAGACCCCATACGGTTCAGGTTCAGAACTGTGGGGTCCAGGTTCAGATCCTGAAGTTCCATAATTAGTGACCTTGAGCCAATCATTATCTCTTAGCATATGTAGGCCTATATAGGTGTGGGGCTCCAAAACTGATATTAAATGACCAATTGCACACTTCCACTCCAAAGTTGTAATGCCCACAACTGGCTGTTTTTGGGCTAAAAAAAACTGGGTGGCAGCAACAGGATGAAAAATACAGAGACAGCACTTTGCACACAGAACATGGGCACTACTTCTTTATTTATTTTTAACCTAGAGAAAGAAAACCTAAAACAAACCCTATATTCTTTCTCTGGTTTGTTGATAAACAAACTACAGAAGGGAAGGTATCTGCATTCAGACACCCTGTTAAACAGAATGAAGCTCTTGCGGTTTGTTTTGTGAGGAGCAGGTCTCTGTTGTTGACTACTTGCAACAATAAGTCCCAAAGATTTGGTTGTCCAAACTGAATGACTGAAAATGACTATGGTCTTCCCAGAGTATTAATAGCTGCGTGGCCTCTTAGTATGGGCATCAGATAGCACTAACAGCTCTTGCTAAATGCCAGGGGTTAAGAGACCCATGAGGCTGCACAAAAGTTGTTGCCAAAAAAGGAAAGAAATCAGGCCCTGGAAATCTCAGTGTGTTGAAATAATCTATTTTTCTCTTCCTGATATAGGCAAAACTATATATCTGCAGTGATAAAATGATTTCCTCCCTCACAAGTGCATTTTTTTAAAAAAAATAACATTTCCTTTTTGTTTTTCAGTTTCACAGAACCTTCTTTTTCTAGCCTTAAAAAGAAAATCTCTGCTGACTGCAAGCACAAAGAGATTTTTTTAAAAATGCAATTAGAATGCCCTGAATTGCAAAAGCAACCTTTAACTCCAGTATCCATAGGACAGTTCTGTGTGCTATAATTAAAAGAAACCACATAGTAACAGCAAAGGAAGGATATGAAATGCCTGAGAGATATTTAGAAAGAACAGAATGACAGCTGGTGGCTTCCATGTCCCTTAGTCGTGAGTCCACTATGTATTTTAGTTCTCCCAAATAGAGGCAGATAGTGCAGTCAGGGGGCTGTAATTGCCTGGTTTTTGTTTGATTTTTAAATTATTACATGACAAGGGAGACCCAGTGATATGGGCCTGTGGCCACTGGGTTTTTTTTTTTTAACATATTCATTCATATTAATTAAGTTTGTTGTATTTGTGTGTTTCATTGCCTGCTAAGCTATTTTTGGTCACAAGAAGGCAGACTTCCCTAACCACTGCATAGCTTTGCAGCCACTACAGTCTGAAGTTGAGAAAAAATCAAGGGACAGAGTTATCAGTGCTGCTTCCCAGTGATGTGAGGAAAGTGTTCTTTCCTGAATCATAGAGACCCCAAGGACTGCCAAGTCCAACCCATGCCATGCAGGAATACATGATCAAATCATCCCCGTCAGATAATCATCCAGCCTCTGTGCAAAGACCTCCAAAGAAGGAGACTCCACTACACTCCAAGGCAGTGTGTTCCACTGTCAAACAACTCTTACTATCAGGAAGTTCTGTATAATGTGTAGGTGGAATCTCTTTTCCTGTAGTTGCAATCCATTGCTCCAGGTCTTACTCTCTGGAGCAGCAGAAAACAAACTTGCTCCATCTTCAGAATGACATACTTTCAAATATTTAAACATGGCTATCATATCACCTTAGCTAACTTTACTTGAAGGCTTCACTATATCACCCTAAACTGGGTACTTTTACTGGTTAGCTTTGCCAGCTTCAACAAGAAAAAAGTGAATGCTCCTAAAATTCATATGATGTTCATTAATAATACTAAATATACATCCAATCCAGTGGAAACATTAAGAAGTAATAACTAATTGCAGATAAAAACCATTCATAAATTTGACAGCCTGGTAAAATCAAGTTAGGAGAACTCAAAAGAAAAAGAGCCTTCAATGTTGGGATCAGATGCATCCCTGTTGATATGATAAAGCATTGAAGATGTATGGGGCCATAGTGCAGAGCAAGCCCCCATCTCTTGCACTTGCTAGCCCAGTTGTTCTCGAAGGAGATCACATGAATAGATTGCCCCCCCCCCCATTTCATGAAATCACATATTTTTCACTAAGCCAATGCCTATTGTCCCTGGAGAATTACATTTCAACCTTGACCTATTATTGCTCAACCTTGGAACTGTCAGATTCCAAGTTTCTCCCTAAAACGTCTGCAGAATTACAGCTGTTACACTGCAGAAATATCCCAACTATTTATTTACAACAGGAAGACAGTACATTCATTGTTCTCTTGGTTGTCATTTTTTAAAAAAACACCAAAACAGCTGAACAATGCATTCTCTTCCCGAAACCTATTTAGCCCACAATGCTACAAGTCAGACAGATATTAGTAGTGTGACTCACAGACAAGCCATTGTTAGAGAATTTTGTTACCTCCCTTCTTTCCTCATCATGTGTGTGCATGAAGTAATTTTACATGCACAGCACAGACCTTACCACTCAGCAATCTAGGATTTTTCAATATTTCATGTTCTGAGGAGCCTTGCACTGCAGAGGTTGTATTGAAGACCTGGCAGCATTATTTCCCTCAAGCCAAAGGTGTGACTGCATCTGGGACTGTACATTTCCCTTTCTTTCTACTGAATCAGTAGTGAAAGCAGACACCACTGGGCAGAAGTAACATCTAATTTTCCTTCTAAGACCTTTGGAAATGAAGATGTTTCTCACATGCCATAAATAGCATTGTACCTGGCATAGTGGATATTATAGTACAAGCTTAGAAAACTTGGTAACCGTCACATCCCATATTGCTCAACATTAATTTGTGCAACAGCTACAGTAAGAGTGACATTTGCTAGAGTAAACCTCATTTTTATTCATTTTTAATTTTTGTTTATACTGTTTGAAAGGCAAATTTCTGTGGCACATTGTTTTCTACCAAAGATTTCAGTACAAATTGTATCCTAAAATAAAAATAGTTACTAACTTAGCAAGAGACTAAAAAAAAAATACACCAATAATAGTGCCTTACAGGCAAGTAAATATATTATCTTGTGGTTCTTTTTCCAGTCCCCCCCCCCTTTTTTTGCACTTTGATGTTGGAAAGCAAATCATTTGCACTTAGATCTCAGCAGATATTATCTTCCACACCAATGAATAAATACACTGAAGGAATGCCCTGTAGATTAAAGATGGGCTTTTCTTTTCAAAAGAAACTATATGGGTAAGGGTGTTCAAGAAGATCTAATGTAGGATTGAAAACCATGAAACTATTTTTCCACAAGGCATATTATTGGTATTTCAGAATTAATAGACTAGATAGACTATATAAACAACAGACTAGTAGTGAGAGCTGGCGGATTCCATGCCAGCAGCAGGGGCAAATCCACTCTGGGCTTTACCGTAAACTTTAAATACCAGGTGCTGATTATATTTGGAGTATAGGACTCAATACATTGGATAGCTCCTGAAGTGGATTCACCAACCTACTGACATGGAAGCCACCATGCCTAGTAGAATTTTCATACAAGATAAACGCATGCACACACATATACTTCACTTGTGTTGGGTGAGAAGGATCATGTGATTGCATGACCTTATTGAATGCTGTTCTTCTTGCAGGGATATATTCCCATATATTCCTCTTGCAGAATATGGATTGGACTGAAGTAAGGCATCCTCAGTAATGGAAGCCAAGAGCATCTAGTTAAGTAATCTAATGTACTGAAGTAAGTCATCCTCAAGAACACAAAACCAACAGTATCTAATAATGTTTGCCCAGCCTTTGTTCAGATTTAAGTTTCCACCCAGGCCTGGGCACCAAGTGACACTGAACCAAGGTGTACTGATTTGCTAGAATCTGGCATGTTTTCAGTCAATTCTTCATGCCATTCCAAATTCTACATTTTTATAAGACTCTGCAGGATAGGGTTCTCCCCTAAGGTGAATACACATTTCAAAATGTGCATGTTCTTCATCTGACTTTCTGCAATAATGCAGATAATGAAATACCCTGGGACAAAGTCTAGAACCACACAATACAGGACAACTCCTCCCAAGTAACAGTAGATGGCAGTGGCAAACAGACCCAGAATCCCTTCCTAAATTCGCAAGACCATGCCAAGGTCCAGCAAGACTGATGCCACAATGTTCTTGAATGACTGACTAATTGATTGATTGACTTAAATCATGGTCAGCAGAGGACAGCTAGGCACACTTATGGTTAGAGAGACTGATATTTATCTATCTATTTGACAATATCCTTTTATTATTATTATTATTATTATTAACCTTTATTTATGAAGCGCTGTAAATTTACACAGCGCTGTACATGCAATCCTTTTAGTTAGACGGTTCCCTGCCCTCAGGATTACAATCTAAAAAGACATGACACAGAAGGAGAAGGGAGTGGTGACGGGAAAGGGTAAGAGGTCCAGCAGTTCCTCTCAACCTCCGAAGCCTGGACCAAGGCAGATGGACTGAAGGGAGGGCTTGGCTTCAAAATGGAAGGTTAATCATTATCCAGGGAAAATACATACTCACAAGTAGGATAATGCATATACAGTACATAGCAATACAGGAAATGGATCGATAAACAGACAACAACAGAACATCAGATAGTAAGCGACAATTATGCGATGCCTGGGAAGGCTTCTCTGAATAGGATGGTTTTCAACTCCGTTTTGAAGCTGGTTAATGAAGTGATGGCTCTTGCTTGTGGAGGAAGAAGGTTCCAGGAGTGAGGGGCAGCAAGTGAAAAGGGGCGAATCCGAGATGGGGCAGAGGAAATCCTGGGCTGAGACAGGAACCCTTGACTACCAGAACGGAGGGCCCTGGTGGGAAGGTGAGGAGAAAGAAGGTCTGATAAGTAAGGAGGGGCCAGTCCATGGAGGGCTTTGAATGTCGACAGCAGGAGCTTATACTGAATGCGGAAAGGGAGAGGGAGCCAGTGAAGGGATGCCAACACAGGAGAGATGTGGTCAGAGCGGTGGGTGGAAGTGATAATGCGTGCAGCTGAATGCTGGACAGAGATTAAAGGACGGAGGTGAGAAAAACAAAATGAGGCAGAAGAAATGAATGCCATATTATGCCAGACATCATAGTGCTGCATGATTTAAGTGAATTTGAAATGCAAAACTGCACATGCTCAGAGTATATCTTTATCTATCATAGGCTTATTAACTGGTTCTGTCAGTCTAGATGTCTGTTGTTCCAACATGTCAGGAAATGTTGATGCAAGCATGGAATGGCAGGAAGAGAGGGAAACATAATTTGTGCAGTTCATACCTGAAGTAATGCACATAGCTATGGAGAGGAAGTTCCCTAGAAGGCCATTAAAGTCAATCAAAATAATGTACCAGTACCACTGGCTTAGAGGAATTAAGACTGCAGACAAAACTAGAGGTGAAACTCAGTGTGAAGCAAGTTTCCTACAAGCCAGACATATTTTGGCAGACATACCTGTGCTTCTACCATGCTTACCAGGGTCCCTTTAATGTCTAATTGCATATAATTAGAATGGGAGACTAACGGGAATGCAGGGGAATTCCATGGGGCCAAATAAAGGATCCAGTCAGCATTATTATTCAATAAATACTAATGAGCTCACTGCCATGCATATACTTCCAAACACGCAATTGCTAGTTGCTGTAACAGGCTCCCTTCTAATTAGACGCTCTCTGTAAATGGCTCCTGCCAATTCAGGTTTGTATCAGCTGGCAGGTCCAACAATTTAGCTCTGTTTTGAGTGGTGAATTGATGCAAATATTGGCATTTTATTGGGGACAAAAAGACCAGAAATGCTGATTGCTGCAGCTCTTTGGTAAAGGCAGCTAGCAACCCAGCTATTCAGCAGTCACACAAGATTTCTAGATACAAGGGTGAAATTACCATGTCAATATTTTCAGCTCCAGGGAAAGCTGTATATTTTTCTGACCAATTAGCATGTTTATAGATGCAGTATAATTATATCTCTGTAACTTAAGTGAAAATCAATATTCACGCATCACAAGTGAGGCTATTGAGCACCATATGTGACACTTGGCCTGAGAACAAATGGTTCATCCAGTAGCAGTATTTCAGAAGGTAGCCAACCTCAAAAGTACCTCTTAGGATCCGTAATACCAATAGCAAAAAAACAGTAGGTATGGATGAGCAATTGAATGATACAGGGGAATGAGATGTGATATATGCACATGGGGCACTTTAAAGATCATAAAATGAACTTAGCAGATGTTTTTGACATGCCTATGACCTACAATTCCACAGGTAAACTATTTCCTATGGAAGTTCATCTGCCACTACTCAGTAGTACCTCACCACTGCCTCCAGTGGCTTCCATGTTTAAAAGACAGGGAATTTGCTCCAGGTTTTAATCTGAACTTTAAAGGAGCTATCCTAGGTGGAAAGTATCATAAAGATACAATTATCAAACACATAGAAGGGTAAGCCCTGCATGGGAGGGGGTGGAGAAAGAGTCAAATGGCTTCTGTAAAATGTAGTATGGTGTCCATCTTCAAATTGTAGTACTCTTTGAAAGTATGAAGAAGCATGTGGACAGGAATGATCCAGCTGAGATTATCTTGATAAAGTCCCACATCAAAGACTCATCGGCAGGTTTAGTAGTCATGAGATAAGAGGAAGTCCTCCATCTTATAGACTAAAAACTGACTAAAGAACAAAGAGTAGAAACAAATGGTCAGTTCACACAGTGAGGGGCTGTGATGTCCCTTAGTTGTATGTATCTTCTTTTATAGGGAAAAAGATTCCTGAGTTGGGGTGGGCAACTATATGGGGATAGGGGACAATATTCATCCCAGATGCTCCCACAGGCCACACACACACTTGCATGCATGCCAAAATACTTTCATTTTTCTTCAGAATCCTTCTCAAAATGGCAAACAGAATGCCATGTCACTTTCTATCACCATTTTGGAAGGGAATCTAATGAAACCAAATGTTTGGGGAAGTGATTGGCTCGGGGGGGCATTTTGCATGTTTGGAGGGGGGTTGAACAGTTTTAGGATGAAAAATGAAATTTTGGGGTGAAACACCAAATTATTTAGAGTGGTGAAAACAAAAATTGGTTGTAAAAATCATTTTTTGTTTTTGTTAACTGCTCTTGAGTTGACTCTGACTAATGGCACCCCTGTCAATGAGACATCTCCAAGTTCCCCTGTCCTCTACTGCTTTGCTAAGGTCCTGTGAAACCAGGCCTATGGTCTCCCTGATTGTGTCCATCCATCTAGCATGTGATGTGATTTTCTTCTTATCCGCTTTTTTTTCCTGTTCAGCTATCACATCTATACATGGTGATGAGGAATATAATGGCTTGGATGATCCAACTTTGGTGCTCAGTTGTGTGTCTTTTCTCTTTAGGTTCTTCTCTAGTTCTTTCATTACTGTCCTTCCCATTCCTAGTATACTTCTGATTTCTTAGCTGCAGTCTCTAATCTGATCAATGTTTGATCTAAAGTACAAGAACTCTATTTTTATTTCTTCATTATCTACGTTGAACGTATGTAGATCCTCCATGATTATTATTTTTGTTTTCTTTATGTTCAGCAGAAAGTCTGCCTTTACACTTTCTTCCTTTATCTTTCTTAATAATTGTTGCAAGCCTGTCATGTTTTCTGCTAGTAGTATTGTGCCATCCATATATCTAAGATTGTTGATGTTTCTTCCTCCTGTCTTCACTCCTTCCTTTTCTGAGTCTAAACCTGCTCTTCATATGATATTTTGAACAAAAAGGGTGTATAGTTAAATTGTGAAACTCATTGCTACAAGATGTAGCAATGGCTGCCTAACCGGATCTCGTTAAAGAGCTTTGAAGAAAGATTATATGCATTAGCAATATTTCTGTACCACTTATCAATGAACTTAACATTCTCTAAGCAGTTTACAGTCTGAACGCTAATTGCTTCCAACAATCTGGGTACTCATTTTATTGACCTATGAAAGGATGGAAGGTTGAGTCGACCTTTGAGACCCTGGGATCGAACTCCCAACCTTGTGGCTGCAGTACCAGCATTTAACCACTGCACCATCAGGGCTCCATGTAGTATCAATAGAGCCAGCAATAGCACCTATCAGAATGGTTATATGTCCTTCCATTAGAGACAATATGAGTTGCAGAAAAGCACAAGACGGACGATGCAGTTGCATTTATATCCTGCTGGCAGGTTTCCCATGGCAACTGATTTGTAAGACACCTTGAGCCCAAGTGTTCAGGAAAAGGCAGAATTTAAATAAAACTAGCAATAATAATTATGACTGATTGGTCACTATGTAAGCAGAATGTTGGACTAGGGACCCTGTCACTGCTCAATGATGGGACTATGCCTCCATTCTATGGAATCCTGGGGTAGGGATGGAGGGAATATTCTAAAAGTTTGGAAAACGGTTTTTCAAGTATCAAGAAACTTTGACAAGAAGAATTCTGAACTGATAAGAAGCTTCACAGTTTGGGACACTGTGCACAACATTCTCGTGTGCTTCCTTTACACAGGAAAAAGGGACAGGAAAAGCTATTTCCTGCATATAATATGCTGCAATTAGGGACTTATTCTTCACAAAATTCACACATGACTAGTTTGCATAGAAAACAGCTTTTTCTGCCCAGAAAACAATTTCTATTTCTGCATAGAAATGTAATTTTCTGCACAGAAATTGCAGAAAGTGCTGTTTTCTGTTAAAAGCGACCATGTGCAAATTTTGCATTGACAAAGTCCTAACTTGCAAATAGGCTTTGGAAACTGTGTGGTTTTCAGAGACTTTCTCAAAGTGGAAAGAAAACTGATAAAATTACCCATTGCTATCTTTGAGAAGAAATTTAGTCAATAATCACACACTTTCGCTGATGTTTATAGTTTGGTGAGTTGCTACAACCCTTTGACTAAGAATTCTTAATACTCCCTCCAATCTTTCTCCCAATATGAGGAGCCAAGGCATTATATTTAAAAGACAGATGCAGCTAAAAAATACAGTGAATAGTAATGTTAAAACACAACTAAGCAGAAATTTAAAACATTTTAAAGCAGGAAGAAAAGGTAGATTACCCTTCTACCTTCTTAAAAGGCACTTCCTCTGCAGAGAGTCAGTTGCCAAAAACCTACCTGAATAAAAAGATCTAAAAAAATCTTGCCATCAAGGATGGTCCAGTCTAGCTTCCTCTGGAATAGAATTCAACAACCTGGGGGCAGCAACTGACAAAGCTCTCTCTAATGCTCATACCAGAAAGGCTTGTGAAGATGGCATGTGTAAGATAAGAGCCTGACTTGATGATCTATGAAGTGGGGCAGGCTCATAAGAAAAAATATATATATAATCCTTCAGGTAGCCTTCAGATTTTGAAAAGAAAAAAGAAGAGGAGGCAGAAGAAAGAAGGGTTTGTAAACAGTTTATCTACTCTGTTCCTGTTCCTGTATTTATAAGGAACTGAAAGCATGTAGCCAAGCAGCAAAGAAAGAGGCAAGGTCCATGTGCTATAAGATGGTCAACTGTATATTAGTGTTTATTAGGACCATAGAGATAAAGGTCCTGTATTTTGGAGAGCGTTCACAACATTAAATTCTTTTAAAGGCCCCTGAGGAAGGCCTAGTGTGGCCAAAAGACATTGGACTTTTTAAACATTAATAAACAGTTGACCATCTTTTAGCACATGGAGTTTTCTCCTCTTTGTTTGCTGTTATTTATGATGCTCAGTCATAGCCCACTCCTTGATTTTGCCCTTTTTCTGATGTCAAATGCGAGAACTCTTCAGGTAGATGGAAATATGGACATTTTATTCTGTACAATGATAAGCTAAAACACTTCTCACTTTGTGAGAGAAATTATGTGAATGTATCTAGGTAAACCAGCCTCTTGACAACTAAAAAACTCTCATCAAGGTGAAGGCCTCCTTATTTACCCAGCCTTTGTAATTGTTATGATTATCTGACATGTGGGAACTCTCCCAGTAATACCTCTTGATGGTATTAAAAACTACTTCTTTTTTGTGTTCGGTTATTATTAATATTATTATTATTATTATTATTATTATTATTATTATTATTATTATTATTATTATTATTCTGCCCTTCTCCCAAGGCTGGGATTCAGGGCAGCTTACAACATTAAAAAACATCATACAGTTAAAAACCAGGACACATGCGCCCAAGCAACATCAGAGTTCAATCAAGATGGCAAAAGTTATTAATGAAGAAGAATATACATTCCAGGAGAGGCTGCAGCAATTTGCTTTCCCCTTCTACACTATGGGTTAGGTGGGGATTCATATGTCTCTAGTCACTAGAGTCTAAGGGGAAGGAGTTTCACTCAGATAATGCCATGGCCAAAAAGACCCTTCTCCACCATCACAATCACTCATATCTCTGACAGTGGTGAGACATCATATAATCTGACAAATGTTGCTGGGTGGTTTTTTGGGTTTTTTTATTTTTTTTTATTTTTTTGGTGTTTATGAAATCATTTTTTGACATATCATAGAATCAAAGAGTTGGAAGAAAGTCTGACCCCCCTGCCATGCAGGAATACACCATCACAGCACTCCTGACAGATGACCATCCAGCCTCCTCTTAAAAACCTCCAGACATAGACTCCACCACACTCCAAGAAGCGTATTCCACTGTCAAACAATTCTTACTTTCATGAAGTTCTTCCTGATATTTAGGTGGAATCTCTTTTCCTTTTCTGATAATCTTTGGAGCATCAGAAAGCAAGCTTGCACCTTCTTCCATATGATACTCTTTCAAATATTTAATCATGGCTGGAAAACTTTAATAAACTATTTAAACTAAAATTGGGATAATTTATGTACAATGTTCTTTAAAGATTAAATTAACAACAAACAGTACTATTGAGATGCTTAATAAATATGTATTAGAGAGTGGTATACTTATTATTTGTGTAAGATACAGTTTTAAAGAAATTATAGAATATACAATGGTGGTATAATAATGAGGATCAAGAATCTCATTTACTGGTGGGGGATCCAAAGAAGTTTGAAACTGAAAGATAGTCTCAGTAATGTAAAGCCAGTATCTGGAAGGTAGGAAGCATTATTTATTGAAAAAATTATTTGTAAGATGTAAATATGTAAATGTTGTTGTGGTGTGGAGATTATTGATGTATTCTAATAAACATACATAGTTTTAAAAGATATCATGTCACCAGTTAACCTTCTCTACCCCAGGCTAAACTTACCCATCTCGCTAAGTCCTCATAGGGAGTGGTTTCCAGACCTTTTACCATATTGGTACCCTCCTCTGGACATGGTCTACATCTTTCTTCAATTCTGGTGCCCAGAATGGGACACAGTATTCAATGTTATATTTGACCAAAGCAAAGTGGCACTATTACTTCCTTTGATCTAGACCTGGGGTTCCCAACCTGGGGTACCTGCACCCCGGGGGGAGCAAGATTAACTTTTGGGGGTGCAACAAAGGGTGGCTTGTGTCCTGGAGTGACAAGCCATGAATCATCTTTCATTTTTTCTGAATAAATGAGAATCTAATTGCTCAACTTAGATTTGCATTTTGTGCACTGCATCAATAGCTTATTTTTTAAAATTTAATTTGTTCACCCGCAGTACTTTTTGTGGGTCAATTTGTGAATTAAAAATTGGAAATCAGACTTCTTCATCTTCAAATATGACATTATTTTTGTAGGGGGTATGAACAGTAATGATACATTTCCTAGGGATGTCAGGCATAGAAAAAATTAGGAACCACTGATCTAGACATTACACTCCTGTTGATGCAGCCTAACCTTGGTTTTACTAGCCGCTGCATCACACCATGGTCCACTAAGACCAGAACACTGTGGTACTGGTCACTGCTTTCCAAGATGGAGAGGAACCTTTCGTGATCACACTGTGGGTTTGATTAGTCAAGGAACTAAAATCCACCTAACAGTAACACTGTCTAGCCCACATTTTTACTAGCATGTTTACAAGAATATAATGCAGGAGCTTGTCAAAGGCCTTACTGAAATCAAGCCATGATATATCCACACAGTTAGTTTAATCAGTTTTCTGACAGTCCACATTATTTGCATTTATCGACTCTCACCCAGCCAGAGCCTGAACTGTATACAGCATACATGCAATTTAAATCTATGACATACTCACAGCTTGCTGACCTGTGCATTTGATCCTAGCTTTTGAAACAATGGCAGCCATTTTGAAAGGGTCATTAAAATGAGAGCAACATCAAGGCTTGCTAATCAGCTCCTGCTTTGTTGCTCCCCTTTTGAGTCAGGTATGCTGCAGCTCCCTTTAAGAACAAAGCCAAAATGTTGCTATGTCAGCCCCTTCTAGGCAGCTGTTATCACCCATCACGCTAATGATGTAGATGATTAAGCACATTTTTATATAACAAGAAACATCTGCTGATTGGGGTGGAAAAATAGATCTCAGTTAGCCAAGAAGCCTCATGTGTCTGAATGGTTCTGTTCCTCTCATTAATATCAGCAGACATTGTAGCGTATTCTTGTTTTTATCATTTAACTCATTTGAACAATGTTGCTTAAAATGCACACATCTACGCAGTGTTGGTCAATAAAAAAATTGTCAATCGTCCAATATACACAATTTGACAAATTACCATAATCAAAATTGACTCTTTTTCTCCAATGCCCATAATGTATTAATGTGATATACTTTTAACACCTTCCTGTCTTCAAATTCCTTACCCAGATTTTAGAGAGAAAGTTTTTTTTTCAAATTTATTTTAATCAAAGAACCCATGTAACACTGTAATACTGTGCAGATGCCTAAACCCTTCTCCCTCTGCCCCATAAAGATAACAGTTATGACAAAAAGAATTCTAAGAAAAAACAGATAATAAGTAATTACTTTAACAATTGCAGAATTCAAAGATAAAAATATGTACTAATAATTACAAGCAGGACTTGGCTGCAACTTAGAATGTTTCTGTTTAGCAGTCTGTTCAGTATGTCCTGTTTTCCTCCAAATTACTCCCTGACATTTGCTCTCCAACTGGCTTTTGGATCCTGTCCTCCTACTTCATAATAGCCCATCAACATTGCATGGCAATTGACTATATCAATTTTTGCTGCGGTGTTTTGGTAGCGTTTGTGTTTCTGCAAACCTCAGGGCTTGACTGAGCATCGGGGAGAGTTGAGGCTGGAAAAGGAGATGTATATTCTGGTGTTGTGGAACAAATGTTGATGAGCCTTGCTGTTATTAAAAATGCTTCATTTATATTGTTTGATGCGTTCTGGGGGGACCCTTCTTCCAGAGGTATGAAATTATAAAATTATATTTATACATTCATTAACAAATATAAGACATATTTCTTTAAATTATTTTTCTTTCTCAGAAACTTTTTCATTATTGGATGTTTGGAGATATAAAAATGGGAAAACAAAAGATTATACTTTCTACTCAAACCCACATAGATCTGCATCGAGGATATACATGTTCATCATTTCACGAGAATTGGTAGGGAATATTAAAGAAACAAAGATAAAAGTAAATAAAAATTCGGATCATAACCGAATCTATTTGGAGTTATCGAGAAAAGAAAGTGATTATAGATGGAGATTAGATAAATGTTATTAAAAGAAAAAAGGATAGAAAAAGAAATTAGGGAACAAATAAAATTCTACTTTAAGGAAAATTTCACTAATATGAAAATTGTTTGGGATGCAGCCAAGGCAGTAATAAGGGGGCATTTGATAAAGAAAAAAGCAGAAAAAAAGAAAAAGGAACAAAATGAGATAAAAACAATTTCGGAAAAAATACAAAGAAAGCAAAAGAAAAAATAGAAGACCCGAAGAATAATAAAATAGAGAGATAAGAGTTTTGAACAATCAACTCAATATAAAAATGACAGATGAAATTATTAAAAAAAATGAAATTTACAAAACAAAGACAGCTTGAATACGGAAATAAGGCAGGGAAATTTTTAGCATATAAAGTTAAAAAAATGAGAGAAGAAAGACAAATTATGGCATTAAGAGAAAATCCAAAGGTAATAACGGAACAATTTAAAATCAGGGAAATATTTCATAGATTCTACCAAAATTTATATAGGAAAGAAGATAGGAGCAAAAGAAAACAGGAAAATTTAGAAGATTATATAGGGAAAATAGAAAGAATCGACATGGAAAAAGAAATCAAAGAGAAATTGAATCAAACAATCACGAAGGATGAAAAAAGAGAAGCAATTAGGAAAGGGAGGAAAGGTAAAGCTCCTGGTCCGGATGGATATACATTATATTTCTACAAAATCTTTGAAAGTGAATTATTAGAACCCTTGAAAAAAGTGTTTAATAATATTTTAACAGAGGGTATTCCCAACTCATGGAAAGAGGCGAATATAACTTTAATACCTAAGGAAGGAAAAGAATTGGATTGCCCACAAAATTATAGGCCTATTTCACTATTGAACACGGATTATAAAATATTTACGACTATTCTAGCTGAAAGAATCAAAATAATTTTTAAAAAATGGATAAAAGAAGACCAGTGTGGATTTTTACCAGGTAGACAAATTAAACAAAATACAAGAATTATAATTAATCTAATTGAATATTATGACAAAAACCCAAGCAAAGAAGTAGCACTGTTATTCCTAGACGCGGAAAAAGCTTTTGAGAATTTGGATTGGGATTTCATGTTAAAAGTAATAACAAAACTAGATTTAGGAGACAACATTACAAAATGGATAGAAGAATTATATAAGGAACAATCAGCTAGAATTATAGTTAATGGAATTAGAACAAAAGAATGTATAATAAATAAAGGAACAAGACAGGGATGCCCACTATCACCTTTACTATTCATAACGTGTTTGGAGATACTCTGTAATAAAATTAGAGAAGAAAAATCAATACGGGGAACAAAAATTAAAGGTAGGGAGATAAGAGTAAGGGCGTACGCAGATGATGTGGTACTGGTGGTAGAGGATCCTATAGAAAATATACCTAAAGTTTTAAAAATACTAAATGAATTTGGAGATCAGGCGAGATTAAAAATAAATAAAGAAAAATCGGCTATAATTGCATGTAATATGACAAAAAAGAAACAAGAAACACTTCAGGAGAAAATAGGAATTAGGATACAAAAAAAGTGAAATATTTGGGAATCTATATTACTAAGAAAAATAGTGATTTATTTGATAACAATTATAAAAAGGGTTGGCAGGAAATAAAGAAAAAATTGGGAAAATGGAACAAATTGCAACTATCATTATTAGGGAAAATAGCATTAATTAAGATGTCCATCTTACCCAAAATCTTATTCTTATTTCAAAATTTACCAATAATTTACAATGATGGAATCTTTACAACATGGGAAAGGGATTTAAAGAGATTTGTGTGGGCCAGAAGGAAGGCAAGGATTAAGTTGACAACATTAATGGACGACAAAGAAAGAGGGGGATTAGGAATGCCAAATCTGAAATTATATTTCCATGCATGCTGTCTGGAATGGATTATTAATTGGATTGACTTAAAAGATGAACAATTATTAAAATTAGAGGGATTCAATTTAAGATATGGGTGGCATGCATATATGTGGTGGGGTAAGGTAGAATTAAATAAAGAGTTCAAAGAACATATATTAAGGAAAACGTTATGGAAAGTATGGATGAAATATAAGGAAAAAATATATAGAGAGCATTGCCAGATTGGACATCCCCGCATGAAGCAATACTAAAGAAAGGCAGAATAGAAGGGAAAGACTGGTTGAGGTATAAAGATCTTTTAAAGACATCCAAAGGGAAATTAACAATGAAATCAAGAGAGGAAATGATTAGAGAAGGATATAATATAAATTGGTATTTATACTGTCAATTAACAGAAAGATATAAAGCAGATGTAAAGCAATTAGGATTAACACAAAAGAAGACGGAAATGGATTGGATATTATTAGATAAAGGAAGGAAGAAAATAGCAAAATTTTATAAATTAATACTAAAATTGGAACTAGAACAAGAACAAATAAAATATTGTATGGTACAGTGGGCTCAAAATATAGGGGAAAGTATACAATTTGATGCATGGAAAAGAGCCTGGGGACAAGATTTAAAATTTACACTATGCTCAGATATAAAAGAAAACTTTTTTAAAATGATGTATAGGTGGTATATAACTCCAAATAGATTGGCAAAAATATATAAAAATGATAAAGGAAATTGCTGGAGGTGCGATCAAAGAGTGGGAAGTCTCTTTCATATGTGGTGGACATGTCCTATGATAAAGAAATTCTGGATTGAAGTACAGTTGGCCCTCGCCTTATGCGGGGATCCGTTTCGGACCCCTCCAGGTAAGGCGAATTCTGCCTGTGCTCAAGTCCCATTGGAAACAATAGGGCTCGTGCACGGCGGCGCGGCAGTGCGGCGGCATGCGGATTGAGCACGTAAGCTCAAGTCCACGTAAAACACGCCCGCGTATGACGGGGGCGCACTGTACATAAGAGAATTAGGAAAATAATACAAATGAACTTCCCCCTTATACCGGAAATGTGTTTATTAAACATAATAGAAAATAAGACTCTAAGACAAAAGTTAAAACCACTTTTATATTTAATAACCGCCGCAAGAATTACAATAGCTAAATATTGGAGAAACAGGGAAGTACCTAAAATTGAAAATTGATTGGAAAAATGCTTAGAAGTAATTGAGATGGATATAATGACTATGAAACTAAAAGAAGAAATATCGGAAGAGGGAAATCAAATATAGGTAAGAGTAAGAGAACTATATGAGATGGAAAAGACAAAATAAGAAAAGAATAGAGAAGGAGGGAGGCTATACCGATTCTGTGTTGTAAGCTGGAGAGATACGGATAGGTGTACATTCTTAGTATATAAGCCAAAGAGGAATGGAGGAAGGTGAGATAAAGGTGAAGGGAAATATACTTTTTGAGGAATGTGGGTCACATAGCTAAAATAGAAGCAGCACTCAAAAATAGATAGAAGAAAGGAAAGGGGGGATGGGGGGGGGTAAAGAGAATGGAATATGGAATGTATAAAGCATAGAGAACTGTACTCCTTTTTTATTCTGTAAATATTTAATAAAGATTATCAAAAAAAATATTTTTTCTTTCTCAGAAAAGAAATAGCCTGTAAAATGCTTACCAAATCATCATTCTATTTCAATAAAGCCTTTTTAATAACAGCAAGGCTCATCAACATTTGTTCCACAACTACACTGGAGCATATCTCTTCTTTTCCAGTTCCATTGAGCATCACCGTTGATGTTGGTGGAACTTTTCAAACTAGAAAAGCATCATTACACGCACCTGAGAGCAAGAAATGGAGCAATAACCAGACTAGGCCAAGCCACATTTAACTCATGGACACTCCTACTCTTCATGTAGAAGTGAGATGAAAGAAAAAATTGAAGCACCAGCATGGGAAGTTGTAAAATATGTGAGACAATTACTTTAAGTTTGGAAAACAAATTCATTTTTTTACATGATTGAAAAATTCTTTCTTTAGTTTTGAGAAACCCTGATGTGGAGAATACTGGATTGATGGGAATTTTCAGTCTGGGACTTATTCTACACAAAATCTGCATGTAATTATTTTGCAGAGAAAACAGCAATTTCTGTGTAGAAAATAGTATTTCTGCAAAGCAATACTATTTTCTGCACAGAACACAGCATTTTCT
The DNA here is from genome assembly GCF_019175285.1 of Sceloporus undulatus. Lineage (NCBI taxonomy): Eukaryota > Metazoa > Chordata > Lepidosauria > Squamata > Phrynosomatidae > Sceloporus > Sceloporus undulatus. The sequence continues at coordinate 215,951,048 of NC_056524.1, forward strand.
ACAGAGAAAAAGCTGTTTCAAGTCCATAAAATGATGTTTTCCATGCAAGAATATCACATCTAAATTTTCCACCGAAGTCTAGAATTGAATTTCTATGGCTGAGCAGAGATTCGGACCCTGGTCTCCAGAGTCATAGTCCAGCATTCAAACCACTACACCACACTGTCTTACCTGCTCATTTGTGTTTGTATTTATTTTCATTATTATAAGGGGGAATCGTGTTTTTCAGCAAAAGAGGGGGGTTCTTATGGTGCCTTTATAACGAAACAGTTCATTTTAGCATAAGCTTCAGTGGACTGCACCCTCCTGAAAAAATAGCTTATAAACCATGGAAGCTTATAGTGAAATAAATCAATAACAGTAACTGCCACATGAAATCCTTTAAACCACTGCTACTCAAAGTGATGGTCCATGGACTGGTGCTGGTCCTTGAACCATCAGTTCCTGCTTTATGAAAAGCTTCTGGGAAAGAAAGAAACAGCTGTAGCCAATGGTTTGTTGGCAGGACAGGGGGAGATTGCTGGTCCCTCACATTAGAAAGACTGAGCAACACTCTCTTGTTGTGAAGGCTATATCACATCTACTTTATGGAGTGCAGCATGAAGTGATGATTTGCACATGTCAATGAACAATCATAATTCTAAAGACAATGATGGCTGTTTATGAATACTGCAGAAAAACCTACATCGTCCACCCAACTAAACCAGTATGATGATCAATTAAATAAATGATAGTCATGCTTGTATGGTCTCCTTTTGTTAAAAGAGTGCAAAATCTGTTCACATTAAGTTGTTACTGTTGGGGATTTTTTTAAAAAAAAACTGTTAGTTGCACTAGGCTGTGAAATTAAGTGCTTGTTTTCCCTTTGTACATATTTTTCAGTACTATTAATTGCTGCTCTTTAAATTGTTTCAGTTTGGCCAAACTACTAAGAGTAATTTTACTGTCTTGTTTGGCTCCTATAATTACTGCATATTTAAAGAAAACATTTTTGTTACCAAGATGGATTCCACAGGAATAAAAGACTATTTCTGCATTGAGTCAGAAGCTGTTTTTGCTTCAGCCAAGTACTGGAAATGCATGTAGTCCAATTAGTCCATGCTATTTGTACTCAGTGGAGTGGTTGAATACTGGATTATTAGAAGTTGAGAAATGCAGGTTCAGAGCCTCAGAGGCATCAAACTCACTGGGAATATATGAGTCAGTCATTGTCTCTCAGGCTGACCTGCCTTAGGCTATATCCGCACTGCACTTTAACTGCCATGGCTCCATACTATGGAATTCTGGGATTTGTAGTTTTGTGAGACATTTAGCCTTCTCTGTAAGAGAGCTCTGCTACCACAACAAACTACAAGTCCCAGAATTCCATAGCATTGAGCCATGGCAGTTAAAGTGGTGTCAGACTGGTTAGTTTCTGTAGTGTGGAGACAGCCTCTGAGGGTTTTATGAAGATAAAAGAGGAAGGAGAAGATAAAAGAGGAAGGAGAAGAAATATGTATATCACTGTAATGTCCGGGAATGCTGCCAGCAGACACTTGACAGTAGCTGATAACAGAGCCTTAGCACAGTGGAAGTGAAAGTAAAGCAGACCTTGCAAGGAACCAGTCTGAGAACAGTCCGAGAAAACAAGCCGAGTTCAGAATTCCAGAAGTCCAAACGTTCCAAGAGTCAAGCTGAAGTCAGGATACCGAGAAACAGCGTTGGTCAAACAGTCCAAGGTCAAAACAGCCAAGAGATAACAAAGTCCGGTCCAAGGTCAAGGTAACAAAGAATCCTAGTGCTAGCAGCAATCACGCCGAGAGATCATGCAATAAACTCTAGCAACCAGCATTAGTCTCTCTCCCACTTAAGTAAGGGAAACTCTCCCTCGTGCCACCTGAGGCTGGTTGGCTAATTGCCTCTCGGCAATTCTCTGTGATCTGCGCCTGCAAGCACTCTCAGCTCTTCTCTCTTTGAAAGAAGGCACCTGCATGCAAGCTTCGTCCCCAGAGTCCCCACTAGGCAGTGGTACCATAGAAGGTCTCTCTTCGGCACTAGGACCTGGTTGAACCTCCTCCTCTGGGGTTGGAGGATCACAGCTGGGACCTGGCAGGGCAGGAACAGCACCTGGTGTTGCCTCAATCAGCCCTTGCTCTGGAGGAGGCTCATCCTCCTCCTCATCCTCCGAGAGCTGATCTTGGCTGGCCATGACATGTAAGCTCAAAGGAGCAACAGTGGATTGTATATGTGATGAACTAATACAGTGAGCCTGTGCCATACGTGGGCTTCACTTACGAGGCTTTCAGCATATGCTGAAGCTATGGGAGAATTTTATCAATGGTGCGCACACCCCCAGCACGCGTGGTTCATGGCGCTTCATGCATGCACCCCATTATTTTCAATGGGGCATGAACATACGTGATTTTCTCCTTACGTGGGGGGGTCCAGAACAGATCTCCCATGTAAGGGAAGGGAGGACTGTAAATTAATTTTAAAATGCTACACATCCTTCAGGGATCAGAATCCAGACAAGTATCCTAAGCATGGACTGCAGTTTTTCTTTGTCATAAAAAAGCCACAAACAATGGAAAACCACACATTTCACATCTTTTGCTCATAATGGAGGTTGCCTTGTCTAAATAAGTAGTCATTCCTCAGTATTTCTTTCTTTTGTTAGTGCTTTTATTTTATTTTATTTTATTCATATTCCACCTTTTCCCCAGGATATAACCCAAGGTAGCTCACATGAAGTTAAGGACAAGTAGTACACTAAAAACAGTTTGATGCAGAAGTTTTAAATGCATTGAATAACCAGCTTCATTAAAATAGCCAGTTCACAATGGAGTCCATGAAAAAATAAACCTTGCCTCTACTGCCTTTGGAATTTTATCAGCTTGTGAGTCTGTTATATATTAATTGCAACAGCAGACATTACAGCACTGAATAACCAATTCCATTAAAAAACACTAAATTACAACAATTAAAAACACATTAAAGCATACTAAAAAGATTAAACCATAATATACCCCCATTTAAAAGATAATTCTGCCACAATATCTTACATGATGAAGGTCTGCCTATAAGAAAAGATCTTTGCCTGCTAGCAGAAAGAGAGTAAACAGAGGGTCAATGGAGCTTCGCATGGGAGGGAATTCCACAAGTTTAGGAGCAATCACTGAGAAGGCTCTCTCCCATCTCTTCATCAAATTCATCTGTGATGTTGGCAAAACAGAGAAACCTTTCCTCTGCAAATCTTAAAAGTCAAGAAGGCACATAGAAGGAGTTACAGTATTTCAAATAGTCTAACACCACTGGCCAGAATCCTGTTGGGCAGTTACAAACGCATAACCTAAAGTTACACACTTGTGATTGTTTTGTATTCGTAGCCATGATAGCATTTAGCATTTCTATACGTCTTAATAGTGAACTCAGCACTCTCTAAGCAGTTTACAATGTAAGCCAATTGCCCCCAACTACCTGGGCATTCATTTTACCGACCTATGAAAGGATGGAAGGCTGAGTCAACCTTGGAGCCCTGGGATCGAACTCACAACCTTGAGGCTACAGTACCGGCATTTAACCATTGCACCACCAGGGTTCCTCATGTAGCCCCTAATTTATGGGATACATGGGACCATGAAGCTTCTCTAGTTCCCATGGGAGGAAATTGTGACAGGGTCTTGCCTGTTGCACCAGAGATGGCTTACAGGAGGGGCTGGAAACGCCAGTTAGGTGCATCCTGGTTGATGAGAACAGACTGCCATCCATCACAGTAGTTGCTGCCCAGTAAGTGGGGACTGGGGGGGGGGGGAATCAAGATGGGATTAACTGCATAGTACCATAACAATGGCACTTATGCATTTGCAACCCACCAACAGGATTTCAGCCACTGACTATAAAGGGAGAGGAAAGTAGTAGTAAAGTAACTTATTTGTATCCAGAAGGTTCCAGGTTCAGTCTTCAGCATTTTCAGGAAGGCTCCTCATCTCTGCCACCCGGGAGAGCCACAGTCAATCACTATGGAAAATACAGAGGAGAATGGGCCAATAGCCCAATTCACTATATGGTGGCCACCTTTGCAGTATTTCACATACACATACTTTTCAGGCTTATTTTTTTAAAAAAAAAAACATATCAAAAGAGGACTTCTATGCATATATGTTAATCACACCAATCTGCATTATGCAAGTTCATATATGAACATCCTTGAGGCCCTTAGAAATATTTTCCAGACAGCTGCTGGATGTTATATTGCCAAGAAAGCCAGTGATGTAGGTAATAAATTTTGAAATACAGCTTATTGTGACATTTCTCATAACCACACCCACAAAGAGAGTCCTAAAAGTCAGGCAGCAGACAGCTGTGTTGATCCAGAAGCATCTGTATTATATATAGAAAACTGGGGGTCATGTTCTTGATCAGCCATGATGTTTATATGGTGACATTGAACCAATCACTAGCTGAGCCTACTCTACTTAAAGGAATCATGTGCAGGCCTGTCCTGTCTTCTGAACTGCCAGGTGTACAATATGGGCTAATATAAGTCTGTAAAATGATGTCAGTATTCTTATTGTGGAAAAAAAAGTATGGGATCTGTGCTCCTGCATGATCCCGTTACACTATAGCTGTTTAAAAGGCATAGGAATTAAAAGGGACTTCAGCCTACCTGTACCCAGTTCACTTTTATCCCTGTTAAAACTGGGGTGAGTAGTATAGAAAATAATAAAGTCATAGCTTGCTATTGTACAGAGTATGTTGAACCCACAGCCAACAAATTTTCAAAACTGACTGTGAAGGCCTTTTAATGGTGTGCTATGATGTTGATTTTTACAGTATAGGGTCTGTTTATGAATTTTAAATTATTTTGACTATGCAGATGGTTTAAGTGCTTTTTTAAAAAATAACCTTTATGTTTCTGTTTCTGTTTCTGTTGATGTTCTTGTATAGTTTTCAATTTGTATTTCATAACGTAAATTGCAACTTGCCTTGAGTCTCATTGTTAGGGGGAAAGTGGGATATACATGAATAAAAGTAATAGTAGTAGTACTTCCAAACTTGTACTACAAGGGGAACCAAAACTATGAAACCTGAAAACGTTGATGTCCGAATGAAGTGAAGTGGAAATTAAAAGACAGGAGGAGGAAGATGAGGAGGAAGAGGAAGAAAATGAGTGTTACAATGTTTCATTCTGCTATTACTGCAATTACCAGCATAACCAAACACATTATACACCTGAAGCCATACTTACAGGAAATATATCTCTGTTGAGCCTTTGTGGTTAGCTGTTTGTGTAGTGAAAACAACGGGTGACTTGAAGAAGCTTATATATGATGCTAAATTTGTATCACCAGGCAGACAATAAATCTTAAGAACTTGATTTCCTAAAGAGGTTTTGAGGGAATTCTAGAAGGTTTTTGGTTAAGACTATATACACATGCATAACCTTGCATTGAGCTGATTGTCAAAAAGCCCTACCTACATGCCCATACAATAACACTAGGTTTTGACTGATCCTCTAAGCCACATCTTTGACTTCTGAGCAAAGGAGGGCCCTAAGTGGAGGTTACCACTTCAATAGCAGCTACAGTGAATTTATTTATTTATTTATTTATTTATTTATTTATTTATGTATGTCCTGTGTTCCCAGGTTGGACATGGTAATCAAATGGCAACAAATAGAAACACATTCTTACAATCAACCATGATTCAAAGGCCTTCAGATGGCATCAAAATGTGTAGAAGTTAGAAGACAATGAAACTCGGATGAAATCCACAAGTGGAGTTCTACTGCTGTGAAAGTCCTCTGATCAGTTATACATTTTATTAGATTTCTGCCAGTGGTAGCAATTAAAAATCTGCTGGCCTTTAGCATATGAAAGCCAGGTTCCAATCCTGTTCAGCTAAAAGAGGAGAAGATAACTGAGAAAGGGTGGGGACCATCCCCCCTGCAGTCACTTAGTGGGCCAGATTAGCACGTTCCAGCATCCCTAAGGTGACACAACACGACTTCCAGCCACTATTTTGGCTGATTTTCAGCAGAATATTCACAGGACTTTGAGAGAACTTTCAAGGGTATGAGCAAGCAATCTGCCACATTTTTCAGTTTGTTTTGCTAGCTTTGGGACAGTTTCTAAGCAAAAGGTAACTATGGCCCTTTATAAACGGGCACCCTAGTATGTACTCTCTTTCAGATGCCCCCAACCCTATTACGTACAGAGTACGTACAAAATGGCAGTGCCCATTCTACATGGGCGCCGCCATTATGACGTCACAGCCACGGCGCCTCCAAACGGAGCGGCACAGACGTGATGTCCTGGTGTTGTGGAAGGCGCCTGTGGCGCCCTTTACACAGTGCCAGAAGGAGCTCCATTTTGGAGCTCCTTCTGGGTTTTGTGTCGCTGGCGCAGCCTTTACATGACTGCATCAGCGACACAAAGGAGAAAGGGGCCAACTGGCCCCTTTCTCCTTTTCCCCACCACTGTTGGGGTGTCCTTGGGGCTTGAAGCCCCAAGGACACCCCTTTCCAGGCCGCAGGGAAGTGGCCTTTTGCCGCTTCCCCATGGCCTGGAAAAGTGGCGGATCGGGGCCTCAGGGCTGCTGCTATGGCAGCTGAGGCCCCAATCTGTCGGGGAAAGGGGCAGGTACAGGCCGCTCCAAAGGAGCGGTCTGTAAACTGCCTAAAAATATCACCCCAATTTTTTTTTAAAAAAGGGCACCTGGGGACTGAAGGGGGACTTCTGAGCAGTTTCAGGGATTTCAAAGAGTTTCATGCAACCCACAGAACTTGGGACTTTGCCCACTCCTGACTTAAAGTGACATAATGCATGGCCTACAGAAAAGCACAGGATTGCACAGCCTATGACCCAGCAAACCAAGTCTATATGGTCTATAATGATAATCCACATGGACTTTAGTAAGCCTTCTATTTTGCTAGGTTGGGTTCTGAGTTCTATAGGCCAAAATAAAACTTCCATCCATGCTGTTCAAAGAGGCTAGAATGCAATTCAGAATGAGACAAGAGATAGAAAAATCTCTTTCCACTTTGTGTCTATTTAGTATTTATTCATCATCGTTTTTCTGTTCTATTTATGCACCAATCTCTGATTTTTAAAAAAGCATAAAATTCACATTATTTTAGCATTTTTAAAACAAAATGTGTGTTTTTATTCATACTGTATCCTAAAGTATGCATCCTGAACATGTTATAATCCAAAATCTGTATTTATGTGCATTTTGGTATATTCATTCAGCAAAAAAACTATACAGTACCACAAATTTCAGAAAAGTGCATAAAGTGGAGAATAATTGAATGCCCATCTGTGTATCGCCCATGAAGTGTAAATCAGGCTGTTTTGCTTTAAAATGTGGAACAAACAAAATGCTCAAGCATTTCTAAATATGAGACAAATACAATTGATAAATCACAGATTTTCAGAAGAAAAAAGAGGAGACTGCCCAGTCTAGAATGCATGAGAAGAAAGCTGTCTCCTTGAACATCTTACAGACAAAAACAGAAACATTTTGGTGTTCTTGCAGAGTCTCCATCCTTACATCAAGGGCTGCTGCTTGAAGCTCCCACTGACCAGCTTTAGCTACTCATTGCTAAAGGCTCTTTTCTGGTTATATGCTACATCCATTACTTTGAAATATCTATCCAAAACAGATTTCAGAAACAGGCTACATCATTTAACTGACCAAAACAACTGTTTCTGCAAAATGTAAAAATGTTTGATAAAATGAATGCCTGTTGAATCCCAATGTGGGAGAAAGGCAGAATATAAATCCTTGAAATAAAATAAAATAAAATAAAATAAATGTAGTCAGATCCTATACGTATTTGCTCTGAAGTAAATGTGTATGAGATTGCAATCTTGGTTAAGGCAGAATGTATGAATCACTGGGCTCTTCAGACTGGCCCGAAAGGGTGGTCTGGAGGTGCGCAGTTTTCCTCCAGAGGGACACCAAAGCAGCCAAACTGTGCGGCGTCCCTTCACCCCAAAAAGAACCCAGAAAAACTGGGTTTTTTCTGGTGTGCATGGATGACATCATAGTGCGCCACTGGAACACTGTGGTGTGTCCATGATGCATGCGTGGCACCTGGATGTGTGGATACGGCGCTGCACTTGCATCATGGATGCGTGCCCCGTGTGGGTGAGGCCGTGCAGTCATGGCGCTGCCAGCATAAACTAGGGTTCCAAAGCATGCGGTTGCTGTGTGCTCCAGAACCCTAGAATTGCTGCCGGCATGCTGCTTTTGGCCCGTTTGCACCGGGCCACTATCTCCTTTGTATCCCAGGAAAGCAAATAATGATCATACTCAAATACACATTTCCTTTGTAGTAAGTCCTACTGAATTAAATGGGCTAATGTTTCTCCCTAGTAGGTATAAATAGGTACCTGGGGAGGACTAAAAAACAAATGTGTGCATAAGATTTAATCTTAAGAGCATGCAACCAGCAAGGTTAGTTTATATATATTTCTTATAAAAAGCATACATGCTCCAAAATTTCAGCTGCAGTCACAATTTCTCTTTTCCTTAAACTTTCTCATTTTCCCAGTGTCAGTCCAATGAAATGACCATAATGATTTTGCTGCTCATTTGGCTCCAAGTTCAACTGAATCCAATCTCACACTCTAATCAGCAAAGGTAACCTTGAAAGAAACCAGTGAAGATGATGCACCTGTAGGCCTCCAAAGCAGAAGCATTAGTGTGCTCCTTTAGCATGGCTAGAAAAGGCTAGTAGAAGTCATGTTATGGATTACCATTGCAATCTTGTACCTGCCTGCTCAATTAGACTGAATCCTCCTTGTCAGGATTCTTCCATGTTTTTACTATTGAAGAAAATCCATGGGTTTTTTTAAAGTTGGAAAACAGTCTTCGCAGAAGTTGCAGATAGTCCTCAAAACTTTTATTCCATATTTTCAAAAGTGATTTTGAAATGTGTGGCCACTTTCTCTGAGGGTGAGGCCATATTATTATGCCTTTGTATTCCCTCACCTCCAGAGGTTTTGAATGTGCTCTCACACCTCTGTCTTTCTGTTTATGAGAACCTCCATTGCCAGGTGTCTTCATAATGTGAACAATGACCACAGTAGCTTTATTATTTTATCTTGGTACAAGAAAATCTTGGATCTATTAGATGTTTGCATGGAAGAGAAAATTCAGAATTATCTCTATAGAAGCCAGTTGTATATATTCTGTTAGATATACTGATAAACATATCCTGTCTGAAAACACACTTTTAAACATTGGTGGGGCATTCATATTGCTGTGTAACCTCTGTAGACGTTCCAGTAAACATATGAAAATAGTTAATTAAGATGATTTGGTGGGCTAAAAGTAAACTGACATGCACTGATTAATCACCACCTTGTATTTGAACATTTAAGAACGGATGCTTTAGAAACCAGTGAGAACAATAATCATTACTATTTCTGTTTGATGTTGCAGATGTTAATTTTATGCCTTGAAAGAAATGGAAGGTGCAGCTGCTGCATCTTTGTAAAGTAAATATGTACATTCTAATCTCTTTGAAGTTTGTGGATGAACATCAGCCAAACTCAAAACTGAGCCAAATAATAGCAAATTTATTTGTAGCTTTTTGGAACTTTATCAGCTTGTCTTTATTCTGAAGGTAAGACTACCTGCCTTGTCCTAACTTGCCCAGAAGCTATTTTCTTTCGTCTTTCCCATGTAGCCCTTAATGTCACTAACATCTGGATATTACTTAAGGATGGGAAAAAAAAATATCATTGGACTCCATAGTATAAGTAAAAGTAGCATTTTCACACTGCTTGAGACCTGTTACAAGAAACACCTAAAGCCTTCACACATTTGCAAGGCTTCTTTCGGGGAAATAAAGACCACACAAAACAGTGTAGATATTTTAAAATGTGAATGACTAAGGCATATTTCTAAGAATATACAGAATCACTATTGGGTTAACTGAGGAAAGTCCAGTAAATTAGATAAGCTGCACAAGTTAATGTGCATGCATAAACATCCACTGTTATCTTTGGGAGGGGGAGGAACACAACAACAAAAAATCAACAAATAGATGTGAAAATTTGGGGAACTGTGCAAAAATATTGTGCTAATGTCAGTGCAGGAAGAAAATGCAGGAGGGATTTTTTTAGAAACCCTGTAAAATCAAGATTAAGAGACTTTTCTGTGCCTTGTCCTAGTTTCCTCTTGCTCATACCAATGGAGTTGAGAAGAGGAAGTTCTTTTTGTGGTGATATTATTTAATTTATCTCTAGAGTTGATTTTTGTTGCAAAAAAAATAGTCTTGAAGCTCAGACTTATTTCTGTGAAAGCTACTGTAGACCTGCCTTAAGCTTCCTCCTGTTGGTGTCTTTGTGGTTTTCCTGCTTGATGTGATTCATACAAGCTTCTTTCTTCATTATATAAGTCTCCTGCCATATGTTGTTTGTGACATGCCCATCTTTTATTGTTAAAGGGTATTCCCCCTGCTGTTGCTGTTCTTTTCTAAAAAGTCAAGAATAATTTTGTCCCTGAAACAAGTCAAGGAAGAAAGGAAATCAATCAACCCAGCCAGGGAGATCTAGCAATACATTTAAAACCTAAGTATTAAAAGTATATTAAAATTCATGAAAACCTTATTGTTTGTCTCTGAGAGCATCTGCACTGTAAAAATAATGTTGTTTGATACCACTTTAACTGCCATGGCCCCTTCCTACAGAATCCTAGGATTTGTAGTTTTATGAGGCACCAGCACACTTTAGCAGACGAGGGAGTTGTTCACACAGCTAAAAAATGCAACTTCCCTTTTCTAGTTTGAATCCTCTTCTGGGATACAGCTGTATATTATCACCTGCATTTTGCTGCCAAGGCCACCTCCTATCTAAAACCTATCTAGAAGGCATACTCAGCTGGCCAAGTTGCAAAGTAGGGAGCAAATCGGTCAGCTGAGCTCAGAAATTAGCAGGTTTTTAGGTGGGAGGCAGCATCAGCAGCAAAATGCAAGTGATAATATCTGGCTAAAGACCCTGGAGTTTATCACATGGGAGGAATTTCTCTTAATTTCGAATGAAAAGAAAGTGGGACCAGAACGCATTCGCGTGAATTTGCTAGTTCAGTGAATTTACATGAATTTGAATTGCGTTGGAATTGAATTCCCATTGCCCGAAATTGTGTGTGATCACCTCTCACGCAATAACGTGAAACCCCATGATTGCGTTTGGATTGACTTCCCATTGCCCAAAATTGCATGTGGTAGTCTATCATGCAATGACATTAAACCCCGTGATTGCATTTGGATTGCCATTGGATTATACTTCCAATTTCCCTTGTCTGATAACGTCCCTTGTAAAACTACAAATCCTGGGATTTCATAGGATGGAGCTACAACACTTAAAAGTTTTGTCAAACTGCATTATTTCTACAGTATAGATGCACCCTCTGTCTGTTAAGCTCATAAATACAGTATCTTATATCCAATAAATGGTCTTGAGTTCATAAACAGTGAAGGCCATCAACTTGGAATACAATCCTAACTCAAGGATACACCAACTTTTAGGATTGGTTACAAATCGCCGCAGCCACAGCCCCCCCCCCCATAACTCCTGCAAGCAGAGCCCTCTTGCTGAGAGAACTTTTCAGGTAGTTATGTGCTGCCAGAAGAAGAGCCAAAAAGGAAGCAGGAAAAGAGCAAGTCAAAGGAGGAGCTGAGTTATGCCAATACCAAAACATATCCAGTGCCACAATGCCAGCACAAAGTTAGGTCATGATAAAGGCTTGTTGTTGGGTGGTTGTTGTTTTAATGTGCTTTCAATCAGGGTTCCAGCTACAAGGGAGAAAAGTGAAGGCATTGCCTGCCCCCCCCCCAATGAAATTCTCTTTCAGTCCCCAAATTACTGAAAATCATTCACATTTAGACTGATATTTAGTGTGTTCACATTCCTTTGGTAATTCTTTCTGCTCCTTGTTTTTGGATGCCAAAACTCTTATTTCAAAAGGCTCAACTGAAGTGGCAAGTTACGATAATGCTGGAAATTTGGGGACCAAAGAAAAATTTCTTTGGAGGAGAGGAATTCTTATTTAGGGTACAAACGCTGTCATCTGCCCCCCTTTGCAATAGCTACACTCTTGCTCTGATTTATGGTGACCCTATCCTAGGGTGCTTTGGCAAGATATATCCAGAGGAGGTTTGCTATTGGCTTCTGCTTAGACTTAGAGTGTGTTTGCCCAAGGTCACCCAGTGGGTTTCTGTGGCTGAGCTGGGATTCAAATCCTGGTCTCCCAGAGTCCTAAGCCAACCATCAAACCACTATAGCACATTGATCTCACAGTGCAAGTAGTCCACATTATTTTTCCACAGCCCTAGAGTGCTGGTGCCTCACAAAACTACAATCCCTGGGATTCTGTAGGATGGAGTCATGGCATTTAAAGTGGCACCAAACTGCATTATTTCTGCAGTTCAGATGCACTCAGAAACAATGAGGTTTTCATGAATTTTAACATGTTTTTAATATATTATAGGAAATAGTATTTTAATATATTATAGGAAAGATTATGATTCAGTACAGCTTCAGCTGGCATAATGTCAGCTCAGTTGGCCTTTGGGTATCTTGGCAAGTTAGGATTCCATACTTAGAAAACGTTAAAAGTGGGTTAGACAAATTAATGGATGATAAAGCTATTAATTGTTAGTATTCAATGTAAATAGATATTACAGTGGGCCCTTCCCTTATGCGAGGGATCCGTTCTGGACTCTCTGAATAAGGGAAAAAACATGCATGCTCAAGCCTCATTAGAAGTAATGGGGCTCGTGCCCATGGTGCGGCATGGGGCGTGCGCCCACTTCTTCCGGGGTGCGCCAGGGTTTTTCCAGCACAGCTTCCAGCATATGCTGGAAACCCCGTAAGGTGCACCCAAGTATGATGCAGGCACTTGTACTCTAGTACATCCCTGAATACGAGCTGATAATAAACCCAAGCAGAAGGATGTAATTGCATTCATGTCCTGCTTGTGGACTTTTTCCTGTAGACACTGCTTACTCACTGCTTACTCACTGAAAGAACAGGGTTCTGGGCTAGATAAACTTTTGTCTGCTCCAAGATAGCTCTTCTTGTGTGTTTATGTTAAACTTGTAATTGGATTTCCAGCTTTAGTTCTATATGCCTGGGCTAAGCAGCAGAATTCAGCTTTTTTAAATCCATGAGACCACACCAATTGTTGGTAGTTCCATTTGCATTGCAATACATTTTACTCACTTATTCAGGCTCCAGCTTCCTTCTTGATATATCCTGCCCTGTGTAGAACTATTGTTTCAGGTTGTAGTTCAGTTTTGGAACCATTGGCACAATTCGGGGGTTATTTCTTAGAGGCTTTCATACTTTGTATATAATCTTATATGAAGAATACCACAGACTTCATAAATAAAATAATACTCCTAAAAATAATGGACAGTGACATGTTGGGATCCATGGATATGAGATCACTTTACACCAACATACCCCAGGATGAAGCCCTGAACATCATAAAAATCACTTTGGGCAATAGAAAAGACAAACATTCCTCATCCCATTTTTTACTTTCATTACCAGAAATAGCTTTAACAAAAAATTATTTGAGATTGGAAAAAAATTACTGGCAGATTAATGAGGTGTCTATGGGGTCCCAATGGCCCCTGAGATTGCTAATATTTATATGGAGGATTTTAAAAAAACAATAACTGGAGAGGGGATAATGAAGACCTAAAACAGTTTCATGTGGTAATTAACAATAATAATTAATTAATAATTTGTTTTATTTATATACCGCTATTCCAAAGATCATAGCGGTGAACAGCAAATAAGCTAATTAGCAAGTAAGCTAATTTGCCCCCAACAGTCTGGGTACTCATTTTAGCGACCTCGGAAGGATGCAAGCCTGAGTCGAGCTTGGGCCCTTTTGCTGGTCTTGAACTCGCAACCTTGTGGTTTTGAGTAAATGGCTGCAGTACAGGCATTTAACCACTGTACCACCAGGGCTCCATACCAATATCAGTAGAAATATTAAATTTGATTTTGATTACAATAAGACAGGGGCCCATTTTTTGGATATCAGGGTGGGGGGGAAGGAAATGATCTCATCACCTCTCTATATAAGAAAACCACGGATGCTAATACATATTTCGCTTCTGAAAGCAACCATCCAATAACTATGAGGAACAATCTCCCATATGTCAATCCTCTGATTAAAACATAATTGTTCTCATGAAATGGAATTCAAGGTGGAAATTGGCCTAATGTCCAAACAACTGGGGAGAAGGGGTTATTTGCAAAGTATGATATGAGGCTCAGTGGGAGGAGAAAGGAGTGGCCCTAGAGTTTTTAAAAAAAATAAATTTTCAAATTTTAAATTTAATTTTTTTAAAAAAAATTATAAACATCACATTTTACCAAATTGTTATGTTAACCACATGAAACTATATATATATATATATATATATATATATATATATGTAAACACATTTATTATCTGTGGGTGATATTGTAATTTAAAGGTATAAATTTAATTTGGTTAGTTGTTTATGTCACAACTATTACCATTACATTTGGTGATATATGGGAATTATGATTTGTAAGTAAATTAGTACAAAAAACATTACTAAGGATTCTGTGTGGTGTGGTATGGAAGGAGGTCAGTGGAGGCGGGGTCACCATGAGTTACCACACCAAGTGACACCAGTCCTAGTAATGCCACTGATGAAGAACATAGTAATGCATGCTGATTATAAAGCCTTAAAACAAACTGCTGATAACACTATAATGGATCTTTCTAAACCAATAGGACATCCTGCAGTAGGACCTCAAACCCATCTTTTTTATTTCCCAAACTGTATTTGGTGCATTAGTGCATAAACATTTGAAACTTTGTTCTCACCTATTAATTTACTCTCAGTTTTTGGATTCTTATTGGATTAATTCTCCTTGTGTTCTTTCCAGGAAGTCCTTAATTCTCTGGTGCACCAAAGGAACTCAACGTGTAGCTGTAGTGCACTGACCTTCTCTTCCAAGAGAACTACCAATTGGCTCTTGCTGCAGGTGTAGTTGGTATTTTCTGGCAAGACGACCAATACTGCACATACATGGCAGCAGACTTTGGATCTTTCTACCTCCATATATGCAATGTTTCTCTCTTTCCATCCTTCCTGTAATAACTATATGGGATGTATGGGTTACAGTTGCAAGTGCCACTGGCTCAAAGACCTGCTCTCTCCCCCCACCTGGCTGGTTTTCTGCTTGCAGCAACTTCAACAAAGTATCATGGGGGAAAGTATGTAGATGAGTTGCTAATCTCCCAGAATTCACCTCCTCCTTTGGGTCTATTGCCAAGCCCAGATCAAATGTGTGTATCAATAATTAAAAATCTAAACAGGTTACCTGATAGATCATCTCCTCCACATATATTTTTCCAGGTTATAAGAACATCGCCTGAGGCCTTTTTCTGGGCACCTCAACCAAATGAAGTCTTGAAAGTGGGTACTAGAGAGAGGGTCTTTTCAGTGTTGGCTCCTCAGTTATAAAACATCCTCCCTAAGGAGCCATACTATTCAGCTCAAATTTCATTTCATTTTGAGGGAATAAACTAGAAGTAAATCTACTCCGTAGGAAAGAAGTAGAAAATTTTTCAACCATTTCTTGTTGTTTGCCTTCAAGTCTTTTCCGACTTATAGTGACCCTAAGACAAACCTATCATGGGGTTTCTTCAGATAAGGTTTGCCATTGCCATCCCCAGAGGCTGAGAGAGTGTGACTTGTCCAAAATCATCCAGTGTGTTTACATGACTGAGCCTGAATTAAACCCCTGGTCTCCAGAGTTGTAGTCCAACACTCAAATTCCTATGCCACACTGGCTATTTTCCTATCATATCCTTACATTTTGCTGTGGAAGAATGCTTTCTACATTTGGTTAGAGATCCCAGCAGTACATAGAAGATACATGATGTTGTAAAATTTGTGCCACATTAGAGCCCTTCGGCACTGCTGAAATATTAGTTTTCACTTGGAGAATCCATGCTCATGAGAAAAAATTGTATAATTAAAACTCCCTCTCCCTGCATCCAGCTAGAAAGAAACTGACAAAAAGGGGAAATTGAGAGAAGTTATTCTGTGAGCTATTCAGTATCAATTCCCCAGGTAGATTCAACAGAAAGCAATAAAATGAGAAGGACCTGCAAGCAGGAAACTTTATTAAGCAAACATGAGATCTAAAAAGCTTCTATAACATTTTGATTGGACACTTTTTACAGGCTAATGCTGCATTTTAAATGTTGAAAATTTGTACAAATAATAATAATAATAATAATAATAATAATAATAATATTTATTTGTATCCCGCCTCTCCCTGTATTGGATCTTGCCTGAAAATGTCCAGGAGACAACACAGAAAGCACTGGGATGAAATGGTTTGTTATTGACATTGACCTAGATCCAACGTAACATCACTGTGGATTTAAGCACTGCAGAAACCATTGTGCAACATTGTGTGTGTGTGTGTGTGTGTGTGTGTGTGATAGAGAGGGGGAGGGAGTGAGGGAGATCTAGCACAACTGTCTGTGTAATGGAAGACTATGCTAGAATCTGCCTTTTTACCAATTTTATTTATTGGCTGGCTGGCTGGCTGGCTGTTTTAACAGACCTTGACGCTGTTAGATTCAGTTCCGGACCAGATTCTGTACAAAACTGGGTGAATAAATAAGCTGAGAGGAGTGAAGAGGCTAAGATACACTTCTCAGGTACACTTACTGGAGCTTCCCAGTATCCCAAATTCAAAGTGAACCTATCATGGGGGTTTCTTGGCAAGATTGGTTCAGAGGGGGTTTGCCATTACCTTCCCCTGATGCTGAGAGCATGTGACAGGCCCAAGGTCACCCAGTGAGTTTCCTGGTCAAATCTGGAATATAACCCTGGTCTCCAGAGCCATAGTTCAACACTCAAACCACTATGTCACACTGTCTTTCAGCACCCCCTTAAATATGGAAAAAGCAGAAATACCACAGAGGATAACTTGCTTTGGTATTACACATTCTTAAACATACATTTTCATTCCCCTTTGGAGCTGAAGCATCCCACCCCAAAAACTAACTTGGAAGTCTCATCTATAGGAATAGCTCTTCTAATTAAGGATAGAAGTAAAATAGAACTGGAGCAATCCAAATGATCATAAATCATGACTATCTTCGGGCTATGAAACTAAACTTCTTAGAATTTGACCTCTTCTATAATGCTGCAAGATTCACTCTCATGCTTTTCTATTATCATATGCTTTCTTATAAATCCTTTTCAATTTATCTGCAAGTTGGTATGCTTTGTATGTTCATCACTAACCAGGCACAGGCATTTAAATATGCTAAGTACGAAAGTAGACGAAAACATTCCCTGCTGTTACTTCCATATGACTAGCTACCAAAACAACTCTTCAGCAATTAAGAGCATCTCTGTTCACAGAGTTGAGCAGCACCTTGCTGTTGACCCATGACCTCCTGAAGAGGGCAAATAACAGGGTCAAATACCAACCTATTTATTGCCAGCAAAGGCAGACATGTCTACAAATGTGAAGACGCCCTGTCTGGTCTCCCAAAAGAAAGTATAAAATAACTCTCATTCACATTCTTTCCTACAAAGAAATTCTCTCATTCCTCCTTTGTTCTTTAAATTTATAGAGGGACCAGGACATAGGACACAGCTTAGAACTGCATTCCAGCTTTTAAAAGACTCGGCTGCAAGCATCATCAGGGATTGTGTATTTAAATGGAACAAGGAAGAGTTTCAACTGAAATAAGTTAGTTAACTAGAATAAAGTTCAAATAATGTTTAAATTGTAACCATGGCACAAAACAATAACTATTTAACACAACATGAGTAGATATTGCTAGCTATTTTTAAGTATATCCCATGTCATAATTTAAGAAATTGATTTTGCTGTAAGACAAAGGCTGAAGGTGAGGTACAGTGGTATAGAGATAACTCTGGGCAGGAAAGTGACAATATATAACATGGAAAATACAATTCCAAATGCTTTTTATATTAGTTTAGAATATAGTTTGCAAAATATGCATGTAATAAAGGAAGCCTCACATAATGTGTGTAGTAGTGGTTGTAGTAGATATTTTGGGGCTATTATCACACATCACAATTTCAGACCCATGTATGGTCTAAATACCCTAAAGGCATCAGATCTCATCTGATCTTGGAAGCTAAGCTGAAGAGAAGGTTAAGAGGTGATATGATAGCCCTGTTTAAATATTTGAAGGGATGTCATATTGAGGAGAGAGCAAGCTTGTTTTCTGCTGCTCCAGAGACTAGGAACCAGAGCAATGGATGCAAGCTCCAGGAAAAGAGATTCCACCTCCACATCAGGAGGAACTTCCTGACAGTAAGGGCTTTCCGACAGTGGAACAAACTCCCTCGGGGTGTAGTCGAGTCTCCTTCCTTGGAGGTCTTTAAGCAGAGGCTAGAGGGCCATCTGTTGGGGATGCTTTGATTTGAATTTCCTGCATGACAGGGGGTTGGACTGGATGGCCCTTGCGGTCTCTTCCAACTCTACGATTCTATGATTCTAAGCTGGGTAAGCCCTGGTCAGTGCTTGGATGTGAGACTGTCAATGAATAGCAGGTGTTGTGGTCTATATTTCAGAGGAAGGAAAATTAGGTCTAGTCATACACTGGAGTTACACCTAGACACAAGCTTGAAGCTCCATAAATAGCCAAGAAAATAGCCTGACCCAAACAGCGCCCCTCAGTCCTCGATTACAATAACTACTTGATCACACCAATTAGAAGAGTAGTGACTATTGGTAAGCTATCAAATTTTTCAGATATGATGCAGCCTCAAGTTCTATTGTTTATTCAGTAATAGGATGCATCCACACATCATACAAGCAATGACAAATTAGGCAACATGGATATCATCCCCCGTTGGAACATTGTGTGGGTCAATGTCAGAGGAAGACCTTTGCCAAATTCAGATAGTGGTAGCTTTTTGTGAGAAGAGCTGCTCAACCAAGTTGCTGCAGTTTCCTGCTTTCATGACAGCCCCTTGTGTCACATCCCAGGCTATTCTTGAGGGTCCTCCAAACTTGAGATAGGTTTTCTAGGATGACAGTGAGCAAGAAAACCAACTTGTGGGTATGGCCTTTCATTCATACAATTTAGTAGTCTGAAATTTGTAGGCAAAACCAAATCAGATTAATTAAGTCAGTGGCTTATATGCTGTGAAGATGGACAACATCTCATTTAGAGGAAGACTCCCAAGATCCAATGCTTCCCTGACCCTTTAAATGGGGCATCCATTAAGTCCAAGTCAGCATAGCCAATGGTGAAGAACACCCCTGATCCAACGGGAAGGGAGGAGAAAAATCTCTCTTTCTCCTTAAGAAATGAGATAGAAGACTATTTTGAACTCTAAATAGCTATTTCAAAATACATTACACTGTAGTCTGTGTTGTTATACAAACCTTTGGGTGTCTTCAAACAATAACTTCCACATTGTGCTGAGAACAATTGTTTGCAGACATTCCTGTACAAAACAAAGTGGCCCCTCTGTTTTGGCTTGATGAGGAAAGGCTGGAAAGTGACCATAATGCTTAAATAAAGCAGAGCCATGATGAAGGGGGGGGGATCTGCTTAGACATAGAAAATGTTGCTAAGTCTTAGAGATTTCAAGATATCAAACATGTACTTGGTCCATTGAGAAGATAAATGCACTAGAACACCAGTGTGAGATATGAAAAATAAGAGTGACATGTATAGTTACAGTATGTTCAGTTTACTAATAGACACCATTCCTGAAGGGTAATTTTTTTATCTGTAGACTCCTGTGTCTTTTCCCCTTCTTTTTTAGCCAAGAACATCTCTCACACTAACTCAGACCTTAGAAAGCTACTTTTAAAAATTCACTCCCATTACATAGTTTGAAAAGTAGCCTGCTGCTGTTATGCCTTATAGTGTTGGAAAAGTAACTGATTATGTTAATTAGCTGTACATCTCATTACTTTTCAGTTACTTTTTTGAGACCAAAAACCTGTAAGGATTGATAAGAGTATGACATAAAATTGGGAAAATTCCTTTCAAAGTCACTCCAAAAGTAACCCTTAGAACTAACTTTTGAAAGTAACTTGAAAGTGTTACTCATTACACCAATGAAGTGTCTTAACTCTTATTTGTTATATTCTTTTGAAATGTAACTTGGCCATTGCTACCTAAACAAAGTAACTAGTTACAGGTAACTGTGTGACTTGTAAGGAATTGCTTCCAAGCTATGCACTATCTTCATCCCAGTGAAAACTAAAGCAAAGGTTTTTATTCAGCCAGAGAGATCCCTTAGCCCTTTAATGTACTAAAATTTTAGAGAGACTTGGTTGTGGCTGAGTGGTTATCTGTCAGTGCAAAAACAAACAGGGTGCTTTTTATTAGCTTTATAAATCCAACCAACTATTTACTAATTATTTAAGTAAATAAATAAAATAGAGCTTTGTTCTCTTTTCAAAATCCAGCAAGAGCTGTTGTCAGAGAATATGAGTAGGCTTTCTTTGGAACATCTTGAGGTATTTTCCCCCTAATCAAAACCTGCAGCACAGATCTCATGATGTGAAATGGAAATGGTCTCCTCTTGGCAAATCGTCTTGTATGAATTACTTTTGTTTGTGCTTGGTTTCCCTATCACTGTCTGTTTATATACCATGAAATGCAGAATAATAAAAGATGGAGTATTTACATTCTCTCCTGGGTAATTTAATCCTGACCACAATCCTCCTGCTGTATGGCAATACAATTACACTGCACAAACATGGATTGTTGCAATGCAGTGATGCATAGGATGTTTCAGTAATCATTTCTGCATTGGCATGCAATTAATTCATTGGTACCTCTAAAGCAGCGGTCCTGGATTGGCCCATGCAATTACTTCAATTAATTATTTCCGACAGCACCCACTACATGATCTGTGATTTGCCAATACATATTGTTGCAGCAGAGAGAGAATCGTAAAAAAAATGCCAGATTAAAACAAACACATATGTACATACAAGCTTTGCTATAACATGTCATAAAAACATTGGGTGGGTAACAATTACACAATAGCATAATACACATAATTGTGTAATGGTTGATAACATTGGGGCAAAACAGATTGCCCCTTTGTTTTTGTTTGTGTGTGTATGTGTGTGTGTTTTTAAATTTCAATGGAGTTTATTTCCAAATAAGTACTATCATTGACTTATGCTACACAATTATGTCTGATTATCAGTCTAACTCTTAATTTACAGTAAATATGATCCTGCCTAATTATTACTGACCTGGGTTGTACATATTAATTATGCCCAGTGCTTCAGTAAATTCTAAGTACAGAATTGTCAAAATGCTTTGCTGGTGCCATAATTGTTTTAATACACATCACTTTTTTAATGAAAAAAACCTTGGTAGACACCAATTTATGTGGTCAACCACATATCTGATGCAACCATTGCAAAGCCTAAATGTGCCCATTCATGCAGTTCATTGCGGGGGGAAGAAAATACCAGTATGGATTTTGCAGCTGTGTAAAGGATGGTAAGTAGTATCAGCATGCCACATTTTTATTCATTTTGAAGATACAGAGAAATCATTTTTCCCCAAACAAATGCAAAACCATTTTGGTTATCTTCAAAAGATGTATAACTTCAGAAGTAACCCAATTCTAAATGTGTTTTCCTTAATGTTGAAGTTGCAATCTTCATTGGGGCAAAACAGACTGCCCCTTTGGAGCAATCTCCCACCACCCCTTTTCTTGCTGGATCGGGGCTGTGGCAACTATTTGCCATGGCCCCAATCTGGTGCTTTGCCAGTGCTAAAAAGAATGGCAAAATACCACTCTTTTTAGTGCCTGCAAAAGGGCATGTTTGCTGCTGCAGTAGCAGCTTTTCATGATTTCTTTGACACAGCGCATCTAAACGTTGTGTCAAAGAAACGGTGTGATGGCACCCACTGTCTGGGTGGGCAGGCAGTGTGATGCTGGTGTTGAGGCATGCGGCATGTAGTTACCTTGCCCCCACTCTGCTCCAATGCCACCGTTTATCGCCAATCTGTTTAGCCCCATTGTTACTTTCTCTGTATGCCATAAGTAACATTTACAGGTAGAGTGTCTCTTATCCAAAATTCTAAA
>NC_056524.1:215973183-216011566 GCF_019175285.1 Sceloporus undulatus
ATGATGATGATGATGATGATGATGATGATGATGATGATGATGATGATGATGAATACATTTTATTTCTTTCCTACTTCTCCTCAAGTCTTGTATTTTAACATGTATTTTAACTTGTATTTTCATGTGTGTGATGAGTAACATTTATGTGTTGTCCTTTCCTATTATTGAAGCAAGCAAACACTGCTTTTGGAGAGTGGTGGCTCATATGTTGGTGGCATATTGAATCCACTCTAAGTTTTACTCTAAACTTTAAATAACTATCCCAGAAGCAAAAAGTATCTGGCAAATAAGGTTAAGCATCTTGGATAGCTCCTTTAAACCCAAAGTAAATTAAGTGCCCATCAACACCCAGGTTTTTTTTTATTTATTTTAATTTTAGTTTAGGTCACTTTCTTACATTTCTAGATTGTTTTTTAAAAAGCTGTTTGTAAAGCAATAATATAATGACGTGTTATAAAATCTGGGCATCAGCAACATGTTACTCTTTGGAGTAACCTTACATAAGAATGCCTTACATAAGAAATTCCTTTCACAAAGGAATTTCCTATGCTCTGCATACACACATCTTATTAAACATTGCATGCCTCCCATTTTCTCATGACTGAACTTAACAGTAGTTTTTCACCTAGAGATATAATCAAATTGTGGAGGCAAGCATATATTTCCAGAAACATAATTCCAAACCATGCACCACATGCTGTGAAGTGCACCTTAATGAAATTTGTATCTTCGTAAATCTGGCTTCCTTAAATAGCGACTAGAGGGATAGCTTCTGGGAACTCATAACCTGCAAAGAGGGTGCCCATTGAACCAGATTTGCTCCTGTACAGCATTACAGCTGGCATATCTAATTTATTACATATTATGCGAAACACAGTCTCAGCCAGTCAGATCAATTTAACATCTTTCTTTGTATAATCACAGGTAAAATGTTAAATGATTAATCTGGAGGTTATCTGCAAGTTTTATTACAATACTTTCATGAGGAGGAAGAAAAGAGAAGGGGAAAGGGGGTGTGGAGGAATAACTGGAAGAATGAAAATACATCAATTCAGTAGGTACAAAGAAGAGCAACAACTTTTGGAACAAAGGATTTAAGATAAAATTATTATTTCCAGTTATTTGGTTCATCTTTTTGTTAAAGTTTGGGCTCACAAGGCCTGTGGATAAGGAACTGGTGTGTGTGCTGGAGAAAGGAGGGTGCTGAATAACCCTAGTTTGGAAAATCAGATAATCCAGCAATCTAACCACTATGCATAGCTCTTAAAGATATGGGTGTGCCACAACATTGGACTATCCTAATGCATAACTTGTACTCAGGACAAGAGGCTTCCATCATGACAGAATATAGAGAAATGTAATGGTTTCCAATTGGCAAAGGGATTAGGCAAGGCTGCATGTTGTCACTCTGTTTAACTTGTATGTTGAGCACATCATATGTGAAGCAGGATTAGACTCGGAGGATGGAGGCATGCTAATTGGGAAAAGGAACATAAGCAATGTAAGATATGCAGATGATACTGTACAATACTACTAGCAGAAAATTAAAAAGACTTGGAATGATTACTGAAAAGTCAAGGAAGAAAGTACAAAGACAGGTGTGATGGAATAACTGGAAGCATGAAAGTAAC
Source organism: Sceloporus undulatus (assembly GCF_019175285.1). Taxonomy (NCBI): domain Eukaryota; kingdom Metazoa; phylum Chordata; class Lepidosauria; order Squamata; family Phrynosomatidae; genus Sceloporus; species Sceloporus undulatus. The sequence goes on from NC_056524.1 coordinate 215,974,815, forward strand.
ATCAATTCAGTTGGTACAAAGAAGGGCAACAATTTTTAGAACAAAGGATTTAAGAGTAAATTATTATTTCCAATTATTTGGTATTTCTGTTTGGCAAAGTTTGGGCTCACAAGGCCTATGGATAAGGAACTGGTGTGTGTGCTGGAGAAAGGAGGGTGCTGAATAACCCCTGGACATTAAGAAAACAAAAATATTGACCACAAATTTAAAGTAGACATTGAGACATTGAAATAGTTTTCCATACCTTCCAACTCTATGACTCTATGACTCTAACACACAACACAAAGAAATCAAGCCTCAACTCTCCCTAGAAGCCAAGATGACTTCACAGCAGTTAACATCAACAACCACTTGAAGCCAAACATTTGGCATCTACAACTCCATTAACGTCAGTGGAGAGAATTTTAAGGATCTCTTTTAATGTCTAATACACATGAGTTCAAATCTCCCCCCCCCCCAAAAAAAATGTGAAAAAATCTAGTACAATGATGTAGCTAACATGAGAAGGCTGTTAGGTCTAAGAACTTCTTTTGGAATTCACATGCATTGTGCAGATCCACAGGAGACCCTTTCAACAAAAAGAAAAAGGAGCATATTTTAGCATATGCCATAAATCATATGTTCTCACAAATGGCCTGGCTGTTCATTGCTTCTAGTGTAAACACGGCTCTGTTCTCATCCAAGTAAGAAAAGAAGCAGGATGAATTGACTTTGACAAATGTAAACTATTCAGCATTTGTTGGCAGGATTTGTTTTACATCAGTCAACAACAATTCTGCCAGGACTGCTAAACATCTTTTGGGAATCCACACCCTGACAGGAATTTGTATAAAACATCCCAAGGAGAACCACTTGCTGAGGAAAAGGGGAAGTCTAAACAATAAGTTTAGTTGGAACTTGCTGGAAAAACATTTCAGATCTTTGGCAATTAAATCTATGTACAGAGAGTGATAGCCAATGGACCTATTTTCATGTAAGGCACTGCATCATCTCCAATTTATTTCAAGAGGCAACTGGGGACCACTTCATATGATACAGAGATGATGAATCTCCTTTTCTCTAAAAGTGTATCTGGAATATTTGGAGATTCGCACTTGGTGTACATGAGATGGTGACGATGGCATCAGTTCATGATGGGTTTTTACATTTATTTATCAGCATTTCAGTGTATTAGTAAATCAGTGCACCAGTGAAATGTGTATCTATGACTCCAAAAACAAAATTTAAAAAGTCAAAAAAGAGAATCTTTAAATCATGAAACCTCCTCAGAAAACCATGCCTCAGGGTTTTTTAAAAAACAAAAAACAAAACCATTTGGAAGAACCTGGGTACAGATCCAAGAAACTGCAACAAATAGGTCCCCAAATGAATGGGACATGTATAGATGGCAGCAGCAACAACCAGAAAAACCCAAGGAGCTATATAACAAGAACCTATTCTTATTTAGACCAGTCTAGAAGACCCTTCAGTCATCTGGTCATAAAGCAACTATAGCCATAGGTCATTCCTGCAATATGATGATGGTAGAAAGTGATGCTTTTCCTTGTCCAGTGGTGTAGTCTCACAAAAGCAGAAGAAATAAATAAATGGAGGGAAGGAAGATGAAAAGACATCCCCAGTTGTTTTGATTCATGGTTGAGAGTCACTTTAGAATTAATCCTCAGCTCCTATTCTTTTAGGTAAATGGAGTTAAAAGATAGCTACAGCAATAGTCCCACAATTACTGTGATTTACATGACTATAAGTTCCATACCGGGGGTGGGAAAGTTCACTAGATCTATGGGCCAGTTTTCTACCTGAGGGATCCTCTGAAGGCTACACAAATTGTCAAAATTCCTATAAACTGAAAAATTCTGGCTTTGCAAAAAAAAAAGTTAAACTAAGATAGCAAGATACTTGCTACTTCTGGATAATTTCAAGAAAGGCAATTCATTGAGGGCATAGAGAGTCTACTAAAAAAAGGTCAAAGATGAAATTGCAAAGGCAGGAGTAATGCTGAACATAAAGAAAACAAAAATAATGGAGAAATACATAAATTCAACCTAGACAATGAGAAAATCAAAATAAAGAGTTCCAGTAACTAGGATAAAAAAATTTTCAGAATACTGACTGCAGTCAAGAAATAAGAAGACTAGTAGTGTGAAAGGCAGCTATGAAAGAACTAGACAGGATTCTAAAGAGTAAAGATATACAACTGAGTACTAAAGTCAGAATCATCCAATCCATTGTATTCCCCATCAACATGTATGGATGTGAGAGCTGGACAGTTAAGAAAGCAGACAGAAAGAAAATCAACTCCTTCGAGTTCTGGTGCTAAAGAGGCAGGATCTGACAAGGGAAAATGGAATTATAATCCAATGGCAATCTAAATGCAATCATGGGGTTTAACATTATTGCGTGATAACCCACTACACACAAATTCGGGCAATGGGAAGTCAGTCCGAGTGCAATTTCACGTTATTGTGTGATAGACTGCCATACGCAAATTCAGGCAATGGCATTCTATTTTTGGGCAATGGGGAGCCAGTTCAAACGCAATGAGCATTCACGTAATTTCGCTAAACTAGCGACTTTACGTGAATGCGTTCTGGCCTCATTTTCTTTTCATTTGAAATTAAGAGAAATTCCTCACGTGTGATAAACTCAATACTTGCCCATGCCCGGGCTGTAGGCAGCCCGTATCCACCCGGGCAGCCCATCTGCAATCCAGACTTCTGCTGTGGCTTTTTCAAGAATGAGATTTTCCCATTCTTAAAAAAGCCATGGCAGAAATTCGGGTTGCAGACAGGTTGCCCAGGAGTATATGGGCTGCCTATAGCCCGGGCACTGCATCTCTCCTGGTGGGATTTAAGGGTGTGATAACTGATGTCTAAATTAAAAGGAAAAGGAAGGGGAGCAAGGATGCATCTTCTGCAAACACAAAAACACTTTTCCCAATCTGTTTTCCAGAACAGAGATGCAGCCAGAACAGAGGATAGTTTTTCAAAAAGAGAATCATCAAATCAAATGATTGATCACCAAAATAGCAAACTGATTGCAAAGTGGAGAAAACATGTAATAATCTACAGCCACCTCCCAGGTTTTATAACTCAGGTGAAATGCTTTATAATACTAAAAGCATTATACCAAATCAGGAAGCAATTCACATTTTTCCTTCCCAGTGAAAGATTTAATGCTTGCAGATGGAGTGGGCCATTGTTAGGCTCTGGGCTCTAAGCATTAATTGCTAGGTGAATCCTTCCTGAATTGTCATTCCCCAGGCAGTCCATACTTCCTTTTAGTTCACAAACCTTTTTATAATTAAGACACTAGTGCCAGTATCGGTTTAATTTAAGGAGAGGCATTTGCCTGAAGATGCCATGCTCAAATTTTCTGGCTTAGAATAATAGAATCATAGAGTCGGAAGAGACCAAAGGGCCACCCAGTCCAATCCCCTGCCATGCAGAAATCACAATCAAAGCATTCCCAACACATGGCCATCCAGCCTCTATTTAAAGACTGCCAATGAAGGAAACCCCACCACACTCCAAGGGAGTGTGTTCCCCTGTTGAACAGCTCATATTGTCAGCAAGTTCCTCCCAATGTTGAGGTGGAATCTCTGTTCCTGTAGCTTGCATTCATTGTTCTGTGTTCTAGTCTCTGGAGCAGCAGAAAACAAGCTTGCTCCATTCTCAATGTGGCACTCCTTCAAATATTAAAGGGGTTATCATATTACCCCTTAACTGTCTGTTCTCCAAACAACTCCCTAAGTCTTTCCTCATAAAGCATGGTTTCCAGACCGTTCAGCATTTTGATTGCCCTCCTCTGGACATGCTCCAGTTTGTCAACATCCTTTTTGAATTGTGGATGCCCAAAACTGGACACAGTATTCTAGGTGAGGCCTGTCCAAGGCAGAAGAGAGTAACATTATTACTTTCCTTGATGCAGATACAGGGCCGGCTCATCCATATAGATGAAGTAAGCAGCCACTTAGGGTGGCAAAATTTAGGGGCATATTTTTTTTAATTTTTTGCATAATTAAACAATATTAAAATGAAAACTCATTACAGCAAGCGACGTAAAAGCAAGCTACCATATGACAGTTTCTTTGTACAATGGCCAAAACATAAATGTGGTACAGTCACATGGTACATCATCCACCTTCCGCATGTGTCTTGAATGTAACCTCAAGATCAACAGCCTCCTCTCTTCTTGCCACCCACCCACATTACCCTTGATGCCACAACACGGAATGCCAGTCACCAGTCGTCTTGATTCTATGCCAGAGAATTTGAGCATGGCATCTTCAGGCAAATACCTCTCCCTAAATTAAACTAATACTGGCACTAGTTGTCTTGAGTTTACTATTTACAACAAACAAACTAGTTTGTTTTCATGGTTTGCATTTTTGGTAGTGATCATGCAATAGTGTTTCAGTGTTAGTGTTTGATTTTGACTGTTTGCCTAGTACGTTTAATACTGTGTTGCATTCTTACAACAAGTTTTAAACTAAATAAAGAGGAAGTTTTAGTTGTTTAGGTGAGTACTCCACCCTGTCTCCTATGTCTTTTATCATTACATAATCAGATATCAGAAAAAGAATGTTCTATAAAAGGCAATAAATTATGCTACAGAGACAATACAAGCAGAAGGTTAAAACTTTAACAAAAGGAGACAAACTATTTATATTGACTAAACACTCCAACCTATACAATAAAATAATACAAAGAATGTTCATTAAATAGCAAAACACAATTGTAACCAACCTAGTCATCTCACTGACTTAGTCTAACCTAACCTAACCCAATTAGTAAATCGACTTTTTTTTACTCTCGTAATAAAAAAAATACTTTAAACTTATGTCAAAATGATTTTATAGCTTTCAAACACAATTTAAAGTGGTGCCTCGGGATACGAAATGATCGGGTTACGAAATTTCCGGGATACGAAAAAGTTGGATTGGCAAAAACTGTTTCGGGTTACGAAATATTTTTCGGGTTACGAAATTCATTTCGGCGCGAAATTCAAATGCTGCAAAGTGCAGCTATAGGCTTTCCAGTGCTAACGGAAAAGTGTTTCGGGTTACGAAAGGAATGGCGGAACGAATTAATTTCGTAACCCGAGGCACCACTGTAGTAGCAAAATACATTTATGTTCTATAAATGCCTTTTTTAAAATTTGTATTGTTTTTAAGTTTAAGTAACAAAACCGATCTCAAATTGCAATTAAAAAGACCAAAACTTTATTGCTATAATGTAAATGGACAATAAGTAGGCTACTTTGATTTGTATTTAATTTTTAATGTTTAGCTCTAACAAACAAAACAGCGGAAAACAAGGGGTGAAAATAATTATGAGGGGCAATAGGGGGTGCCAAAATATTTCTCACCTAGGGTGGCCAAATACCTAGAGCTGACCCTGTCTAGACACTATACTTCTATTGATGCAGTCTAGAATTGCATTGGTCTTTTTAGCTGGCTTGAAGTGTCTAAAGATAAGAGAAACCACACTTTGGTAGCTGGCTATCTTCCAAATAATTTTAAACTGTATGACCCTGTGTCTTTGCAAATGCAGAGACCTTCGCCAGCCTCAGCATGCTGTTCCCAAGATTTAAGGCTTAGTGCTGAATTGAAGCTTTCATTCTAAAACCAGAATTTAACCCTCTGTATTTTTCAGTGTGCAGTTGGATATAAAATGTCCAATCTGAAAACTGATGATGTGTAGTTGGAAAAATAGGAGGCAAAGAAGACAAAATAAGGGTTTGTTAAGCACTTAAATGGCATATATATCAAGCAATGTGGGTGCAAACAGGAGAAGCCCAGTTTTTAAGGGGTAAGTGGTTCTGAAATACAAATTTGGTGTGTTAGCAGCTGCAGCCCTTGCGCTCACACAATTTTCACTGAGTTGGAATTTACATTTCTGCATTAGCAATTGGACTCTCCTGTTGGTTAGTGAACTAAAACAGATTCAGAAATGAATTGTTGCAGTATTGTAAATAACAGCTAGAGATTCCTATGGAGATACTGATTCATGGTATAGACAAGATGAAAAGTGGGCTTTGCATTTGTCCTCCCCCCCCCCTCCCTTTACTGTGGAGAAATTTGTGCAGTTGGAATATCTGCTTTTAAAAAAAAGGAAAAAAACTTTAAACTCCCAAGTTAATCAATTTTAGCACTGTGATATCACTTTTCTGTTGATGTTTTGTTTCTTTTTGTTGTTGTTGTTTATTAAACATTTTTATGGGAACATCTTAAAACAAAACACCAGAATATCACAAATGCACTTTTAAGATTCTGCTGAAGTCCAGCTAGCTAGGAGTATCATTAAGGATTTTCATAGAACAATAAAATCATAGAGTTGGAAGAGTTCCCCAAGGGCCATCCAGTCCAACTCTCTGCCATGCATGCACCCCCGACAGTTGGCCATCCAGCCTCTGTTTAAAGACCTCCAAAAAAGCAGACTCCACCACTCTCTTAGGGAGTGTGTTTCATTGTCAAACAGCTCTTACTGTCAGGAAGTTCTTCTGAATGTTGAGGTGGAATCTCTTTTCCTGTAGTTTGACACAGGATAAATGTAATTATGTTATCAACATATCCTTCCAAAATTTCTGGTGATGTAATGGTATTGTCCAAAGTCCACCCTTATTGTTCAAATATTCAATAAATTGGAACAATTTTTCACTGTGATACCACTTTTAACAGCCAGGTCATCATCCTATGGAATTTTGGGATTTGTAGTTTTGGTGAGGTATTTAGAATTCTCTGTTACATAACTCTAGAACCTCACCAAATTACAAATCCCAGGATTCCACGGAATGCAGCCAAGACAGTTAAAGAGGTATCAGGATGCAATAATTATATAGTTGAAATATACTTAGGAGACCATCACTTTTAGAGGTACAGTGGTGCCATGTTAAGCAGGCCTAGCCTTACTGCCAGGTAGTATGAGGCAGATGCCTTGGGAAGCAGATATTAGGTATCACGAGTGCACAGCAAATTGCTTAAGTACTCATTTAGGAGATTATCACATGTGGCTTTTAAACAGTGGTGATGGACTTTATCACATGGGGGAAATCAGAGGTTTAACCAGTGATTAACCTGTGAAAATCACACAATCGCAATTAAAGATTTTCACACACATCACACTTAAAGAGCCATTATCCTGGGAATAACAAGGGAATAATCAGGCAATAAACAGCAACAAATCATGCACAGGATTTCCCAGTGAATATTTGTTTCTGTTTATTGCCAGTTTATTCCCGGGATAATGGCACTTTAATGTCGATGTTGTGTGAAAATCTTAATTGCAATTGCATGATTTTCACAGGTTAAATGCTGATTAAACTCCTGAATTTCCCTGTGTGATAAAGTCCTATTATTGTAGACGGTAGCAGATAAAGCTGGAAAAATTGACCGCAAGGACCACCGCCATGCAGAAGATTGATTTATTTTACGTCCAGGCCTCTCAGCATCTAAAGATGCAACGAGGGAACCCCAAACTCAGAAATTGCCTAGCATTTATAGAAAATCATACAAATTCATTCTATGGCGTTACCAAACTCTGGTTTACATTTTTAAAAGTACAGTATAGTCTGTTTAGAAATTGTTAAAGTTTTCCTGTTCCCTTGTTTTGGAACAAGCAATCCTGACCACTCTGCCCCAGATGTACAGTTACCAAAGGGCAATACTGCATGTTCCCAAACAAAGGTCTTGCAAAGGCAGAAGAGCTGAACTTAGTCTTTTAAGAGCACCAGGTAATCATCTAGCGTGACCTCCAAATTTATCGCATCCAGCAGAGCTGTTCAGGGTAGTGAGGGAGCTTACCCAACTGCCCCCCTCCCTGAACCCTATTTTGGAACCATCCAAAGCCTGCTGTGACGAGTTTAACAACTTCTTCGTGGATAAAATCTCTCGGATAAGGGCTGATCTCAACGCCAGTATTAGTTCAGAATCTAGAGTAGAGGTGTCCAGAGCTTCCGTGGACTCTGTTATACTGGATCATTTTGAGTCTGTAAGTACCGAGGATGTGGACAAGATTCTTCATAGTGTTAGGAAGATGACATACTCTCTCGAACCCTGTCCTTCATGGCTGGAAGCTCAGGGGGGAACGGTTGTAACGGATATGTTACACCATATTATCAATTCATCCTTCAGGGAAGGGCGGTTTCCATCTAGTTTAAAAACGGCCGTTGTAAAACCTTTGTTAAAAAAGCCCTCCCTAGACCCCCTAATTCAGAACAATTATCGACCTGTCTCACTGCTGCTTTTTCTAGGGAAGGTGATCGAGAGGGCGGTTGCCTTCCAGCTTCAAGGGATCTTGGATGAAACGGATTTTCTAGACCCATTTCAAACCGGCTTTCGGGCGGGCTATGGAGTTGAGACTGCCATGGTCGCCTTAGTCGATGATCTCCGTCTGGGCATGGACAGAGGTAGCGTGTCCCTGTTAGTGCTTTTGGACATCTCAGCGGCCTTCGATACCATTGACCATGGTATCCTTCTGGAACGCCTGAGGGAGTTGGGTATCGGGGGCACTGCGCTCCAGTGGTTCCGTTCCTACCACTTGGGTAGATTCCAGATGGTGCAGCTGGGGGACGTTTGCTCCGACAAGAGGGCCCTTACATCTGGTGTCACTCAGGGAGCGATTTTGTCCCCCATGCTATTTAACATTTACATGAAGCCGCTGGGAGAGATCATCTGGAGACACGGGGCGTGGTGTTATCAGTATGCTGATGACACCCAAATATGTTTCTCTGTGCCTCCGACTGATGAAGTGACTAGGGATGGCATCTCTCCTCTAAATGCCTGTCTGGAGTTGGTAATGGGCTTGATGAGGGAAAACAGACTCAGCCTGAATCCAGAGAAAACGGAAGTACTCGTGATAGGCTCTCCTGGCCCGGGGAAGGAAATTTTTCCACCTGTCCTGAATGGGGTCACGCTCCCCGTGAAGGACTCAGTTCGCAGTCTGGGGGGTGCTTCTGGACTCATCGCTCCACCTAACATCTCAGGTGGATGCAACGGTCAGGAGCACTTGTTACCAGCTTCAGCTGATACATCAGCTGCAACCCTACCTGGGCTGGGGGAACCTTGATACGGTGGTACACGCTCTCGTAACCTCTCGGTTGGATTTCTGTAATGCGCTCTACATGGGGCAACCCTTGTACCAAACCCGGAAGCTTCAATTAGTACAGAATATGGCAGCAAGGTTGGTAACTGGATGCTCCAGGACCAGCCATATAACACCAGTTTTGCAAGATCTACATTGGCTGCCTGTTTGCTTCCTGGCGCAATACAAGGTGTTGGTTATAACCTATAAAGCCTTAAATGGCTTGGGCCCAGGGTACTTGGAGGACCGCCTCTCCCCATACAGTCCGCCTCACACTCTCAGATCGGGCGGAAAACATTTACTAGGAGTTCCTAAAGCAAGATACACTTCATCTCGGAGGGCATTTTCCATCTCAGCCCCACAGCTTTGGAACTCCTTGCCCGATGAGCTCCACGCTGTCACCTCCCTAGATGTATTCAAGAGAAATTTGAAGACTTCCCTATTCCGCCAGGCTTTTCCCCATGAGCATTAATGTTATCTTTATCTCCCCTTGATGATGTATACTGTTCTATCCAGCTATTAGTTATGGTTTTAGATGATGTATGGGATGGGTGGTCGGTTTGCACACTGCTGGGGATATATGTTGTTTTTAACTGTTTTTTGTCATACTTTTTTATGTTGGAAACCGCTGTGATCTGCACAGGAATAGCGGTATATAAATAAAAAATTTATTATTATTTTATTATTATAGTGATAGACAGTCATAGACAAACTATTTTAAATATATTTCTTCAGCTAACAGCGATTTTCCCCTTCACTATAATAATAAAAAAGGAGCATTGGAGATACTTATCACACAGTTTGTCCTCCAATACATAGCTGATGTATGCCAAGTGTGCTTAGGGTGTCCTTTTTCATTAATGGAGGAAGCCTGTCAATAGCTCCCAATCATGCAACAGTTCCAGTACTCCTTCTGTGCAAAATTTTGCTGTCATGGCAGTTGTGTTATAGGCCATGGCATAATATCACAGCCTCTTCATCCCCCGTCTCCCCTCCCACTCACTATTTTCAAACAGCCTGATTCATTTTTTTTTATTTCTTTTCTTTTAAAGTTAAATTGCATTACCAGAACTGCAGAACTTCTGTAAAAAATAAAATGAAAATGAAAGACATGTTGGGTAGAGCTTAGGGGAGGAAGGTGGGATTAAGAGGGAGTCTGGAAGAGAATTAGTGGGATTGCAGAGAAAACAGGACTCATATGATAAAGTCCTTAGTTATTCTTGGATTTTGTTTGATAGATATAGGGAGAGGCACTTGTGGAAGTTTTGTGCCTTGTGTGCTAAAATAACTTGGGTGGCTTTAGACACTGGACACCTGAATTTGAGGAGCAAAAGATGCTATTTACTGCTCTGCTTTAGGCAGGAAAATGTCTTGGGTCATCCCTGACAGTGAGACCATATCCTGCATATCAAATTGGGTACTAGAACTTCATTCATCTGAAGTGATTGTGGGTTGGAGGGTGAGCAATGGAGTAATCTGCCTGAAAGGAAGACATAGGAAGATAGCACCAACAGCTATCATCACAAAATGGCCAACATTGTGCACAAGACATTCATGGGACTCTTCTTGCAGGCTTCCACTTTTCAAACAGAAAGTACTCAGGTAAGCATCCTCCTGCTGACAACACACTTCTAATCCGTAAAATATATCATGCACAATAAGCAGTGTTCAGATCAAGATAAAAATAGAACCATAGCTTAAAGATGGACATTTCATTTTGCCTCCAAGGACAAAGCACCATGCTGGTCTTGCACATAGGCAAATTTGTCTTTCTTCTAGAAGATGTTTCATCAATTCTCCCTCAACTAATGCCAATGTGGCTGCCAATATCAATATCCCACAGAAGAGGTAGCAGGAAAAACACACTGGAAGTTATTTCATTGTTGTTACTTAATTTGGCTCCAATCTCTCAAGGTCTTTCGATTTATCACTGCATGTCTCTGTTATTCATGCAACATTGCATAGATTTTGCACACTGGCTGATTCCATGGTCCCCCGTTCAAAATTCTTCCAAATAGTTTCAGGACCTTGTATGTTCCAATGAACACCCAGAGCAGATTTGCCACCAAGGTAACATGGGAGCCACCAACTGCTACTGCATTTTGCTTCTGATTTGTCTGCACAGTGGTTGCAGTGGAAACCACAGTCGATATCTGCAATTCTTTATGTCTGGTGGTGGTGGTGGTGGTGGTAATGGAGTGTGTGTGTGTGCGCGCACGTGCATGTCAATGGTGCTGAAGGGGCGGGCAAATTCACCCTGGGTTTTCACTGAAACATACAAGTTCCTAAAACTATTTGGAGGACCTTTGAATGCCACTCAGAGAGCCCCTTGAAATTTCATCCTAAAACCTGGAGTGGATTCATCATCCCATTGGCATATAGGCTCTCTTCTTAAGGAGGTGAGATTGGCCCTCTCCTTGTCCTTCATTGGGCACTGAGAACATATTTTATTCCAAAAAATGTTTGGGAACTGCTCATTTATAACAAAAGACCTTTTAATAATGTACTGTACATTTCTTGACTTTTTAAATATGAATATGGTTTAGATAGTAAACCATAAACAAATTCTTAAGATTCATGATATTCTAACTATAGCTTTTTGTGTTTTTATCTATAGGATGGCGAGGGGACCATTGTCTTTGTAGAATTTTCTACAGAAAGCCTAGCAAAGCAACGAGGTTCCAGGACTGTACACTTTGAGATCTGGTACACTACTCATTGGGAATCACATCCAGATGAAGAGTTAGGGCAGTAAGCTAAACTCTGTTCTCCAAATTCAAATATAAAGGTAATGGATTCATCTGTGAAACTTCTCTTTCTAGGTTTTTTTTTTTCTGTTTCAGTATGTTAGAGAAATATATATCAATCTATCAAATTGATATTACTTTTTGTTTTAATTTTTACAAGTTGTCTTGGGTTTTTAGCAAAGGTTTTTAGGAAAAGATGGGATGTAACTGAACATTGTCATTGTCTTCATCTCATTACTTCCAAGCTCTGTCACCAAGAATACATCGAAAACAACAGTAGGAAGTTCTAAATGCCTTTTACAGAGCAAACAGCAATGAATGTCAAATTAAGTCTTGATGACTTCTACGCTCTTTTGGAAATGAATAAAAGAGACTTGATTGACAAAAGGGGCAACAGCAGATGGCAAACACAAACCTAATGTTGTCTGACTGCTACCCAGCCATGCTGCTTCTTTTTCTTTCCCTCTACACCAGACTACAGAATACTTTGACTTTAATTATGAAACCTTCTAGCAACACCCCACATGGCCAATACAAAGTGGAAAATGTAATTGTGTTATAGTTTCAGCCCAAGCTCTGATATTCAATTCCTGATAACCTCTAAGTCAGACTATTGCCCTACTGAAGACTGCACAGAAAACATCTAGTCTGGGGTACTGATGGACAAGGGGATACCTAGGTTCAAATCCCTATTCAGCCATCAAGTATGAACTACTGAAAAACAGTGGCAACTGGTGGTTTCCATGTCAGTGAGACAGTGAATCCACTTTGGGTTATTGTCTGAGATTTAAAGATGTTATCCAAGATTGTGTACTCCATACTCCAAAATGGATTTTGCAATTTGGACAGCTCCCAGAATGTTCAGATAAAAAACTAAAGAAAATGCACTGCCCCCACTGACAGGGAAGCCACCACCCAAGGATTGTTGTTAGGGGAAAGATAGTTGGTAGTAATCTTAGCAAGACAACGAGGCTCCAGGGCTGTGTGTTTTGGGATCTGGTACCAGGTGCAGGCTATATTTCAGAGACAGGAACAGGCAAAACCACCTTTGAATAATTCCTTGCCTAAGAGGTGAAGCAGATGGGCCAAATGGAATGATCCAGCCATAATTGTTCCATGGCAACTAGATACCACAGTCCCAAAGCCGCCTGCTATACAGGTCCCAAATAGGCCATCAGCAGGAGCAGCTTTTTAATGCTCCTATTCATGCTGGCTTTGGGCTACATTAGCTTCCAGCCACTTCAGGTGCATGTGTTGTTTGAATGTCATGCCCCCAACATGCCTAGAAGGTACTTTATTTGATCTGACTGCTTAAGGCCATAGAAATTCCCTATGAAATTCATGGGTCACCATCAGTCAACAGGCAATTTGAAGGTACACACACACACACGCTGTCAGTTTGGAATTATGTCCAGATGAAGAGTTTGGAAAATGTGCTAAACTCTGATCTTCATATGTGGAATTTCTCTTTTGAGTTTTGTTTGTCGCTAGTTCAATCTTGCTTTGGAGAAATAGCAGCCTTCTATCAAATAGAATCATGTCCTCTTTCATGCTTTAAAAATAGGAACAGCTCTTTTTACTAGCTAATTCAGAAAAAAATGCAGAGAAATACCAGTGAGATTTGATTGTGTTTATATACCATGCTTATAATGTAATTTTGGAAATGGGATATAGCCATAAGTACTCAAAGTTATGCTGGGTTTGTGGCTTGATTCTCTTATGATTACACACTTATAAGTCTACTAGATGCACACAGGCAAATATACACATGCATCAGTCCTTGGAATGTCAGTCTACCCACTCCTTTGACTGTGATTGCTTCTAAGTGTATGATAGCAAAGGGCCCATTGTGAGAAGATGCTATGGTATTTGCATTAAATTGTTACTACATTCATAATAATCTCTGTGAATACCAAATAGCCACATAATGATAGGCCAGGGATAAAATTACAGACAATTGTAGAGTTGTTCTTTGCTTAAAATTCTGCCCATTATGTTGAAAATTGGAAAAACCCAGACAAACTGCATGCTATTATAAGGAGGGAGCCATATTTATGTCTGACCCCTGTTCTGTAATCAATATGGCTGCAAAAGCTGTGTCGTGATCAGAGGCGCCCAGACTCCATTCCCCTGAATCAACACATGCCTTTCCCATCAGTTCACAGCTTGCCTCCTTTTGCCTCAGGACAACATTTACCCACAGCTTTCAACAATTACTTTTTTAACTACAACTTCCAGAATCCCCCATCCATCACGACCATTCATTGATTCCACAGTGATTATCTCCCAGGGCTATTTTTGCCTTGTACTGAAAGAGAAATTGCTTCAAGGATTCTGGGAGTTGTAGTTTGAAAAGCAACTTCCATTCTTTGTTTTCATTTCTCTTATCTAGGGTCAAGCCTTCACTGATAATTACAAATAAACCCATGTCTGGATCCTCCCATCCCATCGCCAGCTGAAAGAAGTTCCTGTGAGATCTGGCTCTTGAAGTAGACTGGGGGTTGCTGGCTGTCAAGGTGGGCTGTGACTATGTAGCATTAGTGAATACAGAGCTGTTACAGATCTGTAACTTCAGGTACTGAATAACAGCCAACAGTAACAATGGGACTAAAATGGGATAAACATAATGGGCTACTTCCATCTTAAAACAATGTCTGGAAGCTTGTTCATGTTATCTATGTACATAACTCTACTCATTCTGTACACTGTGCAGAAGGAGATATTCACTAGCCATTTGTGCAGCATCCCAAAACTGCCCTCCACAGCAGTTGTGAAGCCAAAGAGTGCCACTGTTACTGTTGTTAAGGTCCCAAAGAGGAGAGAAAGGGAGGGGATGCAGATGACAGAGGCGGGTTACAGGCCGCTGCCGCTTGCTCCATGCGGGAGCCGCAGCAGCCACACTGCGCGGCTCCCGCACGGACCGAAAAAGAAGCTCCAAAATGGAGCTTCTTTAAGCGGCGCTTCTATGACGTCGCGAGGTGCCAGGGGAGGACTCGCGATGTCATAGATGCTGCAACACGTGCGGACGCACAGCGTCCGATACGTAAATATGGTGGCGGCCATGTGGAACGGCCGCCGCCATATTGTACGTACAGAATACGTACTAGGGTTAGGGGGGGTGCAGAAGCACCGCCCCTTCCTAACCCTAGTACATATTCATTACGTACTAAATGGCGGTGTGTAACCCACCTAAGACTCCATTCAAACTACAAAAAAAAAACCTGGGATGAATCCATGTTGAGTCCTTGTTGTTCACACATCTCCCAAATGCACTTGATGCAATTGGGGGGGGGGGATGCTAGCAAAAAGCCCACTTAAGCCAGGATATTTAATATCCATTTTTTCCCTGAGTTTTCCTGAAAGACCTGCATTGATCCACATCTTAAGCAGTGTGAATGAGCTTCCAAATCAATTTTGATTGCTCTGTATCATGCCCAAAATGATGGCTTGTGTGCATAACACAGGGGTTACAGTGACTCAGAGAGATGCACAAACCCAAAACAAAATGAGAACAACAAAACCAAGATGCATTAGTGCAGCAATCTGCATCTCCTCAGGACAAAAAAAAAATGAGTGTGAATGCTCCCAAGAAGTATTTTGTCTTGTAGGGAAAGAGAAACCAAGTTGGAAAAATGGCCTAATTTCTCCTCCTCCTCCACCAGCAGTTGAACCTGAGATAGACCACTTCTTGAATTTCCTTCTCTTTCTTTCTCTGCTTCCCAGCCATGCCACTTAATAGCAGTAACAGGGCCTCCCTTTCCAGGATTTGACAACTGTTGGGAATAGGGCACATAGAGCTGTGAGTCTCAGGTAAAGCTTTACAGTTTACAACATTGCAGAATCATGGCCAATATTCTGAACAGAGCGAACTGGCTACAGTATTTTGTTCATCTGGTGATTTTGTTCTTTGGTGGCTGCCAAAGCAATTTACAAAGTATAGATTAAATATAAAATGAAAACAGTATTGAGTTTCTCACCAGTGTTTACACTATGCAACATAATAAATGAGAGTTATTATGGAATACAATCAATTAAAAGGGGGGGGGTTAAGTTCTAGTCAAGGTTTTATAGAAGGTGAAAATGTTAATATATTTGGACCTATTTAGCAAAAGAGGACTTTGTCCAGAACTAGCCTTTTTCAGTGTTGCCAAATACATACTGTATGTACAGTTATATGAAAATATAACCCAATTTGTGGAGAAAATAGTGAAACTGACACAGAGGACACAAGACAAATAGTGCAAGGACCCAGCAGTGGGAGGCAAGAAAACATGCACAGGCAGCAAGTAAAGGGGACCCATGGTCTGCGAAGTCTCTACACTAATGCACAGAGCATGGGAAATAAGCAAAATGAACTCCAACTCCTAGTACAACAAAGCAAATATGATATAATAGGCATCACTGAAACCTGATGGGATGAGTCTCATGATTGGAATGTGGAAATAGAGGGGTATAACCTTTTCAAGAGAAATAGGCCAAACAGGAAAGGAGGAGGAATAGCACTATATGTCAGAGATATTTACACCAGTGAATAGATCCAGGACATCAATCCTGGAAGCCAGGTGGAGAGCATCTGGATAAAAATTAAAGGGGAGGGAAACAACAAGGATGTTACGGTGGGAGGCTACTACAGACCCCCAAGTCAGAGGAAGGAACTAGATGATGTCTTTCTAGAACAGATGACCACACACTCAGAAAGGAGAGATGTAGTAGTGATGGGCAACTTCAACTATCCTGATATTTGCTGGAAGTCAAACTCAGCCAAACCCTCAAGGTCTAGCAAATTCCTCACTTGCCTTTGAGACAGTTTCATTGTCCAAAAGGTGGAAGAGGCAACAAGGGGGGTCAGCTGTTTTGGATCTGATCCTAACCAACAAGGATGACTTAGTTAATGGGGTGCAAGTGGTGGGATCATTAGGTGGAAGTGACCATGGAGTTTGTTTTACATTGGAAAGGAGATGCCAGGCATAGTCAGACACACATTCTAAACTTTAGGAGAGTAGATTTCAGTAAACTTAGAGATGTACTGAGGGTGATCCCATAGTCAGAAATACTAAAAGATAAGGGAGTTCAGGACGGATGGGAATTTCTCAAAAGGGAGATACTGAAGGCACAATTTCTAACAGTTCCAGTGAGAAAGAAAAATGGGAGGTGTCTCAAGAAACCAGGATGGATGACTAAGGAACTTTCAATGGAGCTAAGTTTTAAATGGAACATGTATAAGAAATGGAAAAAGGGGGAAATCATGAAAAAGGAATTCAAAGAAATAGCAGGCATGTGCAGGGGTAAAGTCAGAAAAGCTAAAGCGCAGAATGAACTCAGGCTTGCTAGAGAGTTTAAAAACAACAAAAAGGGCTTTTTTTAATATGTCCGCAGCAAACGGAAGAAGAAGGCAAAATGCTAACAGGGGACAGAGAAAAGGCGGAATTAGTCAACACCTTCTTTGCTTCAGTCTTCTCAGAAAAGGAAAAGGGTGCTCAACCTGAGCATAATGGAGCAGAGGACAGAATAGGGGAATTTCAGTACAGAATAAGTAAAGAGATAGTAGAGGAATACCTTGTTAATCTAAATGAATTTAAGTCTCCAAGACCAGATGAACTACATCCAAGGGTATTAAAAGAACTGGCAAATGTAATATCGGAGCCATTGGCAATCATATTTGAAAACTCCTGGAAAACAGGAGAAATCCCAGCAGACTGGAGGAGGGCAAACATTGTCCCCATCTTCAAAAAGGGGAAAAAAGAGGATCCCAACAATTATCATCCAGTTAGTCTGACATCTATACCAGGAAAGATTCTAGAGCAGATCATTAAACAGAGAGTCTGTGAATGTCTAGAAAGCAATGCCATAATCACAAAAAGTTTCAGAGAAAGAAGTCATGCCAGACAAATCTAATCTCTTTCTTTGACAAAATTACTAGCTTGGTAGATGAAGGAAATGCTGTGGATATAGGTTTCCCATGACATTCTTGCAAACAAGCTTGTAAAATGTGGGCTAGACAAAGTAACTGTTACATGGATTTCTAACTGGTTGACCAGCCAAACCCAAAGGGTGCTCAACAATGGCACCTTTTCATTCTGGAGAGAAGTGACCAGTGGAGTCCCACAGGGCTCTGTCCTGGGGCCAGTGTTATTCAACATCTTTATCAGTGACCTGGATGACAGAATTGGGAGCATACTTATCAAATTTGCAGATGACACCAAACTAGGAGGAATAGCTAATACCCCAGAGGATAGAATCAAAATTCAAAACGACCTGAATATACTTGAAAGCTGAGCCAAAGCTAACAAAATGAACTTCAACACAGAGAAATGTAAGGTACTGCACTTAGGATGGAAAAATGAAATGCACATATATAGGATGAGGGACACCTGGCTGAATGAAACTACGTGTGAAAGGGATCTAGGAGTCCAAGTAGACCACAAGTTGAACATGAGTCAACAGTGCGATGCGGCAGCTAAAAAGGCTGCATCAATAGAAGTATAGTGTCTAGATCAAGGGAAGTAATAATGCCACTCTATTCTGCTTTGGTCAGGCCCCACCTGGAATATTGTGTCTAGTTCTGGGCACCACAATTTAAAAAGGATGTTGAGAAACTGGAGCGTGTCCAAAGGAGGGCAACTAAAATGGTGAAGGGTCTGGAAACCATGCCCTATGAGGAACGACTTAGGGAGCTGGGGATGTTTAGCCTGGAGAAAAGAAGATTAAAAGGTGATTTGATAGCCCTGTTCAAATATTTGAAAGGATGTCATATTGAGGAGGGAGCAAGCTTGTTTTCTGCTGCTCCAGAGAACAGAACCCGGAACAATGGATGCAAGCTCCAGGAAAAGAGATTCCACCTCAACATTAGGAGGAACTTCCTGACAGTAAGGGCTGTTCGACAGTGGAACACACTCCCTTGGAGTGTAGTGGAGTCTCCTTCCTTGGAGGTCTTCAAGCAGAGGCTGGATGGCCATCTGTAGGGGATGCTTTGATTTGGATTTCCTGCATGGCAGGGGATTGGACTGGATGGCCCTTGTGGTCTCTTCCAACTCTATGGTTCTATTATTCTAGTGAATTGTCAGATTTCTTTGAAAGAATTTTGCATTTGATTTTTAGACTTTACTTTTTGGTTCAAAGCAAGCTGAGCAGATAATTAGCAACAACAATACTAATATGTACAGCGCTGTGTAAATTTACAGCGCTTTATAAATAAAGGTTAATAATAATAATAATATGCCCGTACCAGCTCCCTTAATGCACAAGGCAGAAGTTTCAGGATCCCTTATCTGTTGCCATTCAAGGAGAAAAGCAGCTTTGCAGGAGGTAATTTTGAGCAGACAATTTTGAGAAGCCAGTGTTAAACAGCTACTTCTCCTTTTGCCTAATCTCACAACCCCTTCTGATGTTCATGGGGTAGACCCTGGGAATGTTACCCATGGCATCTGAAGGGGTTGTCCCTAAGTCTCTGGTTTTGACCCTGAAAATCCAGGCCCCAGAATAGTCCTGATCTGGCAACCCTACCTGTAGCTGTTTTATAGCATAAAAGACAACCAATTACAAAAATAGTTCAGCCATGAGAAGGTCACAGGAGTCTACATTTCAGTGGGATGATCTGATGACATTCATCAGCCATCACAGCAGTGACAGGCCTTTACCTTATCATGAATACAGCAGTAATTGCTGAGCCTTGTAGAGCAAGAAGGATAACTAGTAACACACAACAAATGGGCAAGCTCCAATTTGCCCTGGTGTTAACAAAAGAGAAAAGCACAGAAACCACTGCTTTGAAACTACAGTGGGCCCTCCACATTCGCTGAGGTTAGGGGTACAGGGCCCTTGTGAAAGTTGGAAAACCATCAATAAAAGACCCACCTTTTTTAACCCAAGAGAACGCCTCTCTAGAAATCTCTAGGTCCTCCAGCAGAACTTGTGGTCAATTTATGACATAGAATTGTACTGGAGGACCTATAAATGCCTAGAGAAGTATTCTTTCTAGGAATCTCTAGGTACTCCAGCATGACTCTATGGTGAATTTCCACTGGAAGTTGATCTTAGAGTCACACTGGAGGACCCAGAGATTCCTAGAGAGAACATATTAATTAAATCTGTGAATTATCAAATCCACAAAAGTCCAAGCCACAAGCGTGGAGAGCCCACTGTATTCATATCCCTCAGTTGAGAATATATGACAAGATCCCAATTTCAATTTAGAAAATTAATCCTAAAATATAAGTGATTCTCTAATGCTTAAATAATTGGTGCAGAATCCCATACATACTTCATGCTGTTAAACACTCTCTAATGGAAGATTCTTTATTCTGGGCTTCTCTCCTTATTCATTTCTTGTTCTCTTTTGCTCAGTGTTTAAAAATAAAATGCTCATAAAATCAGAGAAAATATATTTCATAGCCTCAGAATAATTAGCAACCACAATACTGTAGCACTAATGAACATCTGGAAATGTAGCAGCTGTTTAAGAATTATGTGGGGTTTATAAAAAGAAAAGAAAAGAAACCACCAAGAAGATGACAATCTGTTTCTCAAAAAATTCTATTCGATTTGCAGCTCCTACAGCATGATATAGGCACAACAAATAAAACGCATGTTTATTTCACCAAGAAATCAGAAAGCCACTTACTTCCCTACTGAGGGAGGCAGATTTTATTTAATTTGAATATTTAAAACATATCTTTTAGAAGTAGCTTATAAGTATGACAGCAAATGAGAGCTATCTCATATTACAGCTGCCTGCTAAGATGTCGACAGCAGCAGGCTCAGTTCAAGTCATTAGTCAATCTTGTCTTTCACAGCCAAATACCAGAAGCTTCCCAGAACTTCAAGGCAGAAATTCAGGTTCAGGGCCTCAAAGACATTTTCAGACTAACCTACAGAAACCAAAAGTTGAGAATACTTTACAGGAAGGTTCTGACCATGGAAAATGTGTGGTTTTAACCTCACTGGTATAATCATAGATGCCTAAATTATCTACATAAATATCTGATCCTGTGTGAATCTTGCTAAAGCATTCAGGATGCAGCCCCCAAACCACATATTCTAAAGTAGTTCTATTACAGCATTCAAACAGTAAGATTTAATTCTGAAATATCCTCTCCCTCTCCCACACACCACAAAAAGCAGGACTGTTTGCTTGTTTGCTTGCTTGCTTTTTGCTTTCTTTGTAAAAGAAATGGGGGATTGCACATGATACTTGTCGATCAAACAACCAAGGCAGTTAAAGCAGTCTCAATCGGGATTATTCATGCAGTGTATTTTGGACCACTGACTCAGTTATAGGTTTGCTTGATCTTGGCTAGAGCAGCTTGTGTCTCATCTTAGAATCATAGAATCGTAGAGTTGAGAGATACACAAGGTTGCGAGTTCAAGACCAGCAAAAGGGCCCAAGCTCGACTCAGGCTTGCATCCTTCCGAGGTCGCTAAAATGAGTACCCAGACTGTTGGGGCAAATTAGCTTTCTTGCTAATTAGTTTACTTGCTGTTCACCGCTATAATCTTTGGAATAGCAGTATATAAATAAAACAAATTATTATTATTATTATTATTATTATTATTATTATTATTATTATTACCACCACAAGGGCCATCCAGGGGAAGAACTCTGACTGAATTCCATAATAAAATATTGCATCTATATTAAAATTGTTTCTTCTCTTTTCTTTCTTTTTTCCCCCTTTTTAGTTTAAGAATGGAAGAAAAGTGCTTTAGGGCACAAGCAGATGTTTCTGAAAAGTCACACCTTTTGGGAAGAAAGGCGAGGCAGGTGAGGTCACTCAAAGGCCACCTGGAAAGATTTTTAAATACCAGAAATGGCATACTGATTTTTCATAAGAAAGGAAATACAGTAAGTAAATGTGTTCTTAATGTCCTCTGTTCAACTACAAACAATATTTGCTCTATAAACTATCCAAGCTAAGTAGAGGGGCAGCATTATCTAACAAACCTATGTTGTTGAACTATCTTTTTAACCTTCAGGGTAAGGAGAAATGTTACAGTAATGATCTCAAAAGATACTTTCACTGTTTGATTTCCACATATGGGGAAGGCAGACTGCAATTTCTAGCAACAATTTTAGTCTAAGTGTCATAACTGAACATAAGGATTCATTTTACAAATGGGCAGACATGTTATTCCATTGTACAAAAACCAATTAAAAGTTCTGTGGCAACTTAAAAACTAACCCATCTATCATAACATGCATGTGGTGGACTATAATTTACTTCATCAGATGCACAAAGTGTTGTGTAGAACATTAGGTATATATACACTACAAGTACACATAGCTAGGACTGAGACGTAGGGGCTGTACAGATGAGCAGCATGCAGCCACCCCTGTTCACCCCAGATTGGGGCCGCAGCAACTGCATACCACAGCCTCCGGAGGACACAAAAAGAAGCTTCTTTTCAGCATCCTGGAATGGCGTCATAGGCACGGCAGTGCGCCATAATGACGCCCCTTGTATGCTGTGCCATTTGGGATCTGTGCTACAGTAGCATCATCATGGCACGCAGCATGTAAACCAGTGCCCGCCAAGATGGTGCCATGGGGGTGGGATCACAGCATCGAACATGTGGACGCTACACCGTGACTCCGCTCACAAGCTGCCACAAAGTGCCGGTCTGTATCCCCCCACAGACATTGAAATTAGAAGGAGATAAAATACAGAAATTATTGACAGTAGTAATTACATCATTAACACTAGCAATTAATCAAACTGATGGTGGAATCTTAAAGATTTCTATTGACAAAAGTATCAATCATATCCTGCTTTCTCTTACACATTGCGCAAAGTACTACACCTGATGTATGCTAGAATGGATTCTACAATAGCTTCTCCTGCCCTGTATGACAGAAAAGCCGAAAAGGTTCTGTTCTTTGGACTGAAGATATACTAGAGAGATATTATTTTCCTGTAATGTATGGTTTTGTTGTTGTTTTCCATTTATCATCAAGTTGGCTTCAACTTATTGTATCCATATGAATCAGACCTCTATGAGCCCAGTTAGTCTTAAAAGTGCTACAGGATCTCTCTACATACCGTTTCTACAGACTAACACAGCTATATCTTTTAATTCTAACTGGAAACAAGTTCTTCACCTATTGCCCACAATTTCAAGCTTTTCCTTTTAACATGATATAAAAATAAATGCAAAAAATAAAAATTTGCAGGATCTCAGGATGCTACATTAATTGCAAACAATACAAATCAACCAAGATGAGAGAGCAGACGCTGTCCTCCTGGCTGTTTGAAGTTTTACAAATCTCCTTGCAACTCATTGTGTAATTGCTTCCATACATCCGCTTTCACACCAATGTTAATTGTTTCCACTTTGTTCTTATCTTCGATATACATTCCTATCTCAACACTCCACTTTGAAAGTGGAGCCAGTCCCTGAATTCACTGCTTTCATTTTGGCAGCTAACTTGAATTCCACTGTTAACCATAGACAGTAATGAAACTACTGACCCAGCACTGGAATGGCTGGCCCTTAAGTCAGAAATAAACTGCATAGGATGTGGCTGGACTAAAAATAATCAGGGGTAGTAAGAAGAAAACACAGGCTGGATATTGAAAATCCACCTCGCAAATGAAAATAAAAGAAAGGTGCCAACAGGTAAGTACCATTCTGTCTGTTTGACAAATCCCTCTATCTGTCAACAAAATCCATGTTTCTTGCATGTCTCAGAAGGATCTGTTTCTTTCATGCCAGTGGTACTGCAAAACCCTTAGTCTAGTTTCTTAATCCCATAAGAACCTGACTTTTTCATTGCTAGTTTTGAGTAAACCCACATTCTTTACCAGAAATGTTCAGAAACATTATGTAAGTGATTAACAGGAGCCATGTACAGTTATGCTGGCCAAGATCCTGGATTGGAAGACATACTGCACATGTGTAAGTGCAAGAGGTCTCCCATCCAACACCCACAAACAACCAATCAAAAACCTCACCATCCAGTATTCTATATCAGCTACTTAGTTCAGTATACTTGTGACTTCTCCTAGCTGATACATCTCTCCAAACCTGACAAAAAATGTCATTCACTCATAATCTGATCAACAGCAGAATGAACCTCCTTCTCACCATGCAGCTGATTCCTGGTAAAGTAGGTTGGAGAGGGAGTTATGATCATGGAAACAGTGTCACAATCATGACTAAATAGAGATCATGACTACGAAATAGTTATGCTGGGATTTATAGTTTAGGAAGGGGCATTAACACTACCCATAGGTAAAACTACTAGGTGACCTTGGCTAACTCACAGTCTCTCAGCCTCAGAGGATGGCAATGGCAAATCCCCTGAAGAAACTTTCCAAGAAAACCCCATGATAGATTCACCTTAGGTTTGCCATAAATCAGAAGTGACTTGAAGGCACACAATATTAATACTACCTAGCCAGGCAGCACTAGTGCCTCACCAAACCACCACAGGATCTTTTTTGTGGGGTTTTTGGGCTATGTGGCCATGTTCTAGAAGACTATCCTACCAGGATACCAGGATAGATACCAAGAGTATCCTACCAGGATATCAGGATAGAAGAGTATCCTATCAGGATCCTACCATGGTAGTTAGAGTAGAATATAGCACTATGATTTTGTAGTTTGAATGGGCCCTGGTATCAGGGCCTGGCTGTGGGAAATGGCTTTAGGGTTGTGGGGCAGAATGAAGTATTCTTATGTGTGAAGAGCAGAACCCACCCACTTCTGCTGCATACTTTACATGTGGACAGAGATTATTGAGTGTGTAATGTACTCACCTAATATCTCATTTTGACCCTCCCATCTAGGGAATTATGGATCTTCACCTGAAATAAAATGCATGACAGGTAGGTTTGTCAGAACCAAGGGATAATTGAGTGTCACTCCTGAACACAGCAGGTAACCTCTGCTAGTAACTGGCATGAAGCTCCAGTTCACATACTGCTATTTCAGTAAGGCAATCTGTGCATTGAAATATCTTCTTGTCTGCCAATGATGAGATTGGATTTCCTTTCCCCAAAGACCAACCAATCAGTAGGGAAAGGTTACTGGAAAATCTTTCTAGCATTGTTTTGCCAATCTGTTTTCCATCCTGAGCCAGAGCTATAAGTTTCTACTGGTTTGCAGCAATGACCCCTTGCTGTTTGTTGTTACCTGTCTTCAACTCAACTCTGACTTAAGACAATCCCATCATAGGACAAAGGGGTCCCAAGAGGGTCACTCACTTATTGTATTCAATGGGGAAATTAATTTAACTCAATAGCAATGAGAGGGACAGGGTTATGCTAGCCCAGATTTTAAACCTATGTTTAATGGTTCTGGAAAAAATAAAACTGCAGAGTGCTAAGCACAACTCAGTTTTATTATTTGAACAACTAGAGGGGTGTCAACATTCACACAAAGCCCTTACACACATTCTTTCTCTCACACAAGGACTAGGACATAAAAGGTAGTAGTGGATAACAAATTAAAGGGTTGCAACAGGCAACACTTACGAGTTCCAGAAGCCAGGATCCAATCTGGGGGAAATCTGGGAGTAGAATGGAATTCAGTAGGCTGCTGTGTGCCACAGTACTGAGGTGCCAAGCCTGAATCTAACAGTTTCTGCCTAATTCCAAACTGGACCAAAATAAGAGTGCCCAATCAGGAGTATTTATGTATCAAACAAGACCTGATGTTGATTTTCCAGGAATCCCATAAACAACGGGATTCTCATTTGGTTGATAGTTTTAACTTCAGAGTTAACAAAAGGAATATTTTTGGTGGATGACAGTGACATTGATTTAATCAAGCAGTGATAAGGTCAGGACATCTCCAGGGAGTTTGGCATAGGATAGGATGTTGGGAAATATAATCGGACCTAGCAGAGAGACTGACTTAATGGTTTAGCTGACAGACTTCTTTGCTCTTGACCTTCAAGAGGAAATGCACATGACAGGGGGCTGAGAAGCAGCAATATTCACAGCCATTAAGTTACATAGGTCCTTTACACATGTCCTAAGTTCTATGTGACCACTCATTAGACATTCACTTAAAGGTCATCATGACCTGTTCAGGTTCATACTTTTTGGCTTCTCTGTAGCAAAACATAACAAAATATTTGTACTCCAAAATAATACAGGATATTCAGAGTGTGATAGCAGCTCACCATAGTTTCTTTACAGAGGCATGTTTGTATAGATGTAGACTATGGGCTTCTCCAGATTTTGGGGGTGTGGAGGAAAACTTGGAAGTATTGAGACTTTCCAGTTCTTTTTGTTTGATTTTAGCTGCATATTTATGGTTTTGCATTCAAAGTCTTTCTTAAAATATCCCAGGTTCCCCTCACTCCCCTGGCCTTGTGTCCTCCTCCACCCCCAATTACATATCACATCTAGGTTCAAGCAATTGGTTTCAGAAATTGCCTTTTACCCATTTCCACTGAGACCTTTTTCATTATTATTCAGGAGTGTTAACATGTTTTAGCAATATTATACTAGTTAAGCACTAGGATCATTTTCTTTTATTGCTAGCATTCCTCTTTCTCTCACGTGATCTCTGTTGAATCTGCTGTCCTGGGAACAGTTACTATATTCCTTGGCAGAGGCAATCTTAGCTAGCTCCAAGATAGCAGAAACATACTTCCATGGAGAGATACATTTCATTACAGAAAATACTGGTTTAATTTAAACTGACCTGGAGACTGAAAATAAAAAGTCCTTGTAAGTGCTGGGAGTTGCCTGGGAATACTTTGGAATGGGGAAAACATTGTGTAGATCCCCACTACCACCACCCTTGCAAATAGATAGTACAGGAACAAGACCAGAGACTTTCTGGTTTTTCCAGTCCATTCAGATGAGCCTGCAGACAAATACAAGTCATCATTCCCTCATAGACAAAGATAATAATCATGTTTCCACTGTACAGAGATCTTGTAGCACCTTTGAGACTAACTGAAAGAAAGAAGTTGGCAGCATGAGTTTTTATAGACTTAAGTCTACTTCCTCAGATGCATTTGAGGTAGTAGACTTAAGCCTATGAAAGCCTATGCTGCCGACTTCTTTCTTTCAGTTAGTCTCAAAAGTGCTAGAAGATCTCTCGACATACTGATTCCACAGACTAACACAGCTATATCTTTGAATTCTACCACCATATTTCCAATAAATGTCTAAACTACAGTTACAGTGAAACTGTTTTGTGTTGGCACAAATATAACATGAATCCTTGTTTCACTCTCAGAAGGAGAAAGGGAAATCACTGGGCTTCTTGGCAAGGCACAATTTCAAATGGCAAATTGGGGTTTGCAGACAAATAATATTATGTCTGCACTGGGCTAGCATGATACACATGGGTTCATCACCTTTTCAAAAAGGGTCTGAAACCATGTCACCATTATTGCTTCTGGGTTTTATTAAACTACCTAACAAATTAATTACTTGAAAAATTAGATGTAATGCATCACAAAATATAAGTGCAGCTGAACCTGTGTTTAATGTGAAGTGGTATTAACTAAATCACAGAAGACAAGTGAAGTTTGGCTTCGACTGGCAGCAAGAATTGGCTGGCTGAATGTGTGACTAAGTAGCAATAAAATTTTTAGTAGATACTGGAAAATCCAAAGCCTGATTAATGTATCTATGAAAACTTCTCTATGAAAGCTAAGCAGTTGCCTCTATAAGTTGCCATAAAATATTGAGTTAAAGCTATGGGAAGAGTTTAATCCCCAGACCTCATTCACATACTGCATTGTGCAAGTGGGAATACCTTTTTATGTATGAAATGTCACAATGAGAGGTTTTTAGTAGTTTGATTTGTTTGCAGTTATCCCATGTTGGCTTGACAACATTTTGGGTGAATAAAAGGTGAATATAGTCTGAAAATGGAGTTTTAACTGCCTCTGCACAATGGCAGAATTTATTTTAAATGACTAGGAAAGAGGCCTTTGAACTGCCTAGTAATTCTTCCCCACCTGAAGACGGTAGAGTAGAAAAGTCCAAACAAAGCATGGGGTTCTTTTAAAAATCCTCCTGCAAGTGGTTTTAATTTTGATGTGGGGCAAAACCTCCCTCATAGCATGCTACCTTGCTCAAATATTTCTGTTTTGCAGAACCAGAATTATATCTTAAGAAATGGCAGTTCTTATCATTAAACACTTATTATTATTATTATTATTATTATTATTATTATTATTATTATTATTATTATTATTATATTCAAATTTGGAAAAAAAGATTTCTGGTTACAGTTTCATTTAGATTGCTTAGTTGAAATTCCTTGTATCCTTCATAAAATAGGAATATTTCAGAAGAAGCAACTGGAAAAACCACCTCTGAGTATTCCTTGCCTAAAAAGAGCCTGTTGTAGCCAAAATCTATGTTGGGGAATTTTACATAGCTCAAATTGAGAGGGGGTCAGCTACAAGGACCTGTGAAACTGTATCCCACCTGTATACCCAGAAGGTGGTGAATCTGAGATATGATGTAGAGGCAGACTTCTGCAATTAAAGTATTATTTTATTAAGGGCGGGAAGCACACAGCAATTCACTATCACACACTCATTCATTCAAGGCTCAAGAAATCAGGGGTTTGCTTGAAATAGAGTTTGAGGCAAAACTAAGGGTGATACTTACTATAGATGGGGCTTGCTTCCAAAGTCCAATAGGGTGAAGTGGTGTGGGGCACAGCCATTTCAAGGGTGGTGGGTGAACAGAAGTTCCGGGGTTAGACTAGAGATCACAGTGACATAGTGTCCCCATGAAATCCAAACTGGCACACTGAGGGGAGATTTCCAAGGGTTAATAAGAGCTAAAACTAGCCACAGGGCAAAGGTGTTAGATTGTATGGGGTGAGGTAATCTGGACCAGCAACAATCAAGGTAAACGGGAAGGGGATTAAGTCATTAGCTGGTCCATTGGATGAGATGTCTACAGAATCATCGCCCATTTTTCTGATTATGGAGGTAATGATCATCCCATTTGCAACTCCCAAACTGCCTTCCTGCCTTGGAGTGGGATTTTCCAGGTGGCCTTGGATGACCGACCTGTCATCACCCAGGTGGTACTGGGGTCATCTACAAGGTACATCTGGGGTGATGTGGAATGCCACACACACACCAAAATTCAGAAAAATGCACTTTGGCTAAGACTGTAATTCTTGGGATCACCATAAGTTTACAGGCAACTTGAAGGCACATACCTCTGCAAAAACTCTCATCATTAAAGTAAAATGTATTTCTAGAATCTTGATTCCTTATACATACTGTAATTAAGATGAGTGCTGTTTTGCAGTTTGTTAATAATATGCTCTAAATCTAATCTCATAGGAATGTTTGAGTGCTATGAATTTAAGACTGTAAGATCTGATAGCATTATATTTCCATCCCTCTACAGTTCATTTTGAAATATGTCAGATATTGCATTGTACACATAGTTGCTATCTACTGAGAAATCACACAGGATCAGCATACAGTATACATCAAAACCATTTTAAAGCCTTAAATAATAAGTAAGCTGCAATAAAAAATATCAAAAAATTGTTCTAAAACTGAAATTTTAAAAATGGATATCTTTATCAGCTTGATCAAACAAAACTGGTAAACTACAAACGCTTGATGCAATTAATTTCAACAGGACTAACTTAACTAGTCTCAATTGAAGTTCTCAGGCTTAGAATATCATATTGAGAGTGGTTATCCCATCTCTTAAATCATGTAATTACCAGAGTTACATAAACATAAATTGGCAGTTTTAAAAAGCAGGACTATATAAAGATGAAGGGATGAAGTGTACTGAATGCTACACCTGCCTGCCAGCAGTCTCTCTTCTGTAGTATTTTTTTTCCAGCTGAGGTCAGTTCTGGCCTCAGAGCTGACCTGGAAAAAAAATCACTTGGGTAAAGGAGCAATGAGGAGGTAATGCAAGGAAGGGCAAGTCCTCTGAATTTCTCATTTTATACATCCTTTTGCTCTTGAAATCAACTATTTCTACAGACCTAGGCCAATAATATGTTTAATGACACAGGACTACCACTGTCATGTCCATGTTGATTGTAATATTTTGGTTTTGGGGGGTATTTTCTACATATCCTGTAGTTATTCTAATGGGCAGTGCTTGGCTAAAAAAGAGTTGGGGGAACTCTTAACTGGAAAAGCAATAAACATCAATTTTATTTTCAAGTTGCAAGGGTTAATGGGGTCTTCAGGCCAGCCCAAGACATTTTACCATCTGAAGTGAACAACATGATGGTGTCCCCACCCCCAGTTCACTTATCGAATCTGACTGGATTGGCAGCTGAACCTTCCTTCGTCACTTGCAATGAGACAGTCTCCTCAGCGGCACCTGAGGCAACTGGGTCATTTGGGAAGCTCAGGACAGGCTGTGTAACATACACAGCCATGTTCGCGAAAATAATGGAACAGCTAATGATTTCAGGAGAGACACCAGGGAGCTGTCTCCATTGCTGCCCAGCACCTTTGGCCTGAGGCATTTGCCTCATTCTCTCTAATAAACCCTTGATGTCTTAAAGGATGATTAGATCTTGAGATCTTTTATTTTATAAGTCAGGAACACTTCTGGGCTAAGACTAGGATTATGCCAATAATGAATAATAATAATAATATTCAAATTGAGATACAGTGCCTTTGGGGAAATAATACAACTGTGCTTCCAGTAGCAATAGGTGCACTGGGAGCAATTCCAAATGGATGGACAAAATGTCTGAATTAAAATGCCAGATAATGTCCAAACAATGCCAAAAGTGGCATTGCTCAGAAGGTGCCACATTATCTGATGATGCCCCAGTTAGGTAGAATCATTGGACAGAATCCAAATTTGCCCAAAACTCCAATTGGTAACACCTGGTAGACTGTGAAACCAATGACGATAATGGCAACTGTGAAGTCAAAGGCTTTCATGGCCGGTATCCATAGTTTTTTATGGGTTTTTTGGGCTATGTGACCATGGCAACTGTTGTTTTCTGTCTTCCCAAAAAATTACGATTCAAGACAGCTTACAATATTAAAATAATAACAATATAAATACAAGTACTGTACAGAAAAGAATATAATCAAAATGTTATTGAGCTACATATAACATTTAAAACAGAAAAAAATCCAGAAAAATAAAAAGATTAAAAAGCAGTTACAAAGCATTATAGCACACTATTAAAAGTGATATATTTTAAAAATTGTCAAGGTCTTGCTGAAATAAAAAGGGTTTTGCCTGCCAACAGAAGAGCACCAAGAAGAGGGCCACTTTAGCCTCAATAGGAAGTATGTTCTAGATTCTACGAGCAGTTCCTGAGAAGGCCCTAACTCACGCTTACCTCAGAGCATGGTCATACCCATATGGGAGGGTATGACCGGCCAGATAGCCTGGATCTAATAATAATAATAATAATAATAATAATAATAATAATAATAATAATAATAAATTTTTATTTCTACCCCGCCCTTCCATGGATATGATCAGGGCGGCTTACAAAATTTATAAAACATTTCAATACAGGATTAAAATACAGTATAACAGTTAAAAATTACTACAAAAAACAGGAACAGGAAGACAATAAAATACAAATGCCAAGGGCAGAAGAAAGAGAAAAAGTTTACATCGGTCCGAAGTCGAAAGGGAAAAAAAGGGGAAAAAGGGAAAAAATCTAAGCTATGAAAGGGTGTAAAAGTCATAACCAACAATTTGAATTATATCCAAAAACAGACCAATAAACAGTAGAAGTGTTATCATAAACTAATTACATGTTCCTTGTAATCAGCCCTGTTCAATAATCTGGCTGCAGCTCTTTGGATCACCTTTTCAAAAGCAGTCCCACATATAGCACATTAGAGTAATCCAAACAAGATGTAACTAAGGAATGGGTCACTGTGGGCATAGATGACACATTAGTTGTAACTGCAAATGCATAGTAGAAGTTCTGTAGATGCCTGGGCGCCCAAGCTCAGAATGGTGAACTGAGGACTACATGAAAACTGTGAGCCTGAATATTCAGGAAGTGTATAGCCCAGTCCATGCAGAATGAATCTCTGTCACCTGAACTGTCTTTTGACTGAGCAGTACCTCTGTCTTAATAACTCTTCAGTTTGTTCACTGTCATCCAAGCCATTTCTGACAGCAGACACTTGTTTAGAACTGAGACAGCTTCCTTTGATTTAGGTGGAAAGAAAAGTGGAGTTGGATGTCACCAACATACTGGTGACACCAGACCCCAAAATTCTGGACAACCTCCTCCAGCAGTTTCAGATATATGCAAATGCATATGGAGAGGTGAATGGTCTCTGAATCCCCACTTGACTTTCTGGAGCAGCATCCTCTGAGCAATAGATCCACTGAGAGTTCATGTTAAATCACAGAGATAGTCACATGCACTCGTAATAGAAGAAAAATAAATCAGGATCAAACAAGAATTGACTCTTGTCAGCAGCACTGTTTATCAGTATAAAAGAAGAAAAACTCAGTGCACATATACCTGTTATATGATTTATATATATTTTGCTCTATTTGTTTTGTAAAATATAATTTGGTTTTTTAAAAATGTGTATGAAAAATAACATGGGAGGCAAAATGGAAGCCTGAAGTATTCCACCAGGCAATGGCTGAAATCTCACAGGCAGGAATTTTCTGATGAATGTTTGAACATTTTCCTTTTCAGTCTCTTCTAGAACTGCATGGAAAATTTTAGCCTTCTCTTGTAGAATATCCTGCAATTTCCCAATTTTACAGTCTTGAGCAGTAATGCATTTTGAGCACCAAAGTGGAATTATTATTGTGTGTGGATGCAATGAGCTTCACCAGTCAGTCCTCCTCTTTAAGTCTTTTCATCTTCCAGTACAAACTTAACAGTACTGTCAGCCCCTCACATTTGCAACTTTGATTTTTGCAGATTTGATTAATATGTACTTTCTAAGAATCTCTAGGTCCTCCAGTGTAACTCTGCTGGAAATTGACCATAGACATGTGCTGAAGGACTTAGAGATTACTAGAGAAAACACTTCTCTAGGCATTTGTAGGTCTTCTGGCATGATTTTGTGGTCAATGTCTGGCAGATATTGACCACAGAATTGAGCTGGAGGACCTTGAGATTCCCAGAGAGGTGTTCTCTCCAGTTAAAAGCTTATTGTTGTTCTTTTTAATTTTTCCCACTTTCACAGGGGTCCTGTGCCCCTAACCCCAGTGAATGTGGAGGGCCCATTTTCATATAGTTTTTCATTTAATATTAAGTGAGCCAAAATTTCTTAAGAGAACATCCCTCTCCCAGCTCCCTGCAAAAACTGTTTAATGGAAGAGGTTGTCCATCTTCTTCCATATAATAGCTTTGCCACATACAAATAATATAGAAAATTTAGAAGGCTAGCTGTATTTTGCTCAGCACTTGAACTACACATACCATAAGTGACAGAAGGGATTGGTGATGCATATATCCTATTTGACAGAGTATAGTTTCAATTTGAAAGGCCATTACAGGACTCTCCTATATTTGAAAGTATCTTTTCTTAAAATGGCTGTCCTCTAAGCACAATTTAAAAATAAAGAAGTGTAGGAGTCTTGAAGTTTCCCATTAGCAGTTGGCACCTGGAAAACAAATTGACCAGATGGTCTATCTGGTCACTGCTTCCCCCATCATGAGGAACTGTATTGCATTTGTATTGAGACTATATTAAATTATTTCTAAATTTGCACCCATACATATAAATTAGCACATAGAAACATAATACAGATTGATGTTCTTTTTTTCTGCCCTCGATTTTACCTGGAGCATAACTGACCATCCTAATTAAAAAAAACTTAAAAGAAGGGGGGGATTCTTCTGGTACTCATAAAGATTAAGGAAACATAAGTGAAGGAAAAGAACAGAAGGGAACATATCTGCTTCCAAGGTGAGCAGGATAGTATTATGGAATACCTATCTCCAATTATTCAATATCCCATAACTGTCTCACATGACAAACTCACTGCTTGCTGAAGAGTTAATAATGTTTTTTTTTTGGGGGGGGGGGTATTGAATTTAAAATCTGTATCCATTGGACATAAAGCCATGGTGGAGCAGAAAGATAAGGGAACCACACCTCAAGGCAATCACAAATTGAGAACACAGCAGGCTAAATCTCAGATTGTAACCTTCCATATACCCTTTAGAGCTCACATTCATTTATCACCTTATTTTATAGAATTTATAATCACCTCACATCAACAAACCCTGCCTTAATCTGGATTCTTTGTAACGAAACACTAACTTCTGCTAAAGTTGATAGTATTTTTTTTAAAAACAACAACAACCATACAAATAATAAAAGTGAAGAATATTTCTGTAAAACATATTACTGGAAAAGAACATTTGTCAAAGAAATGGCTTGTTTGGAATTTATATTTAATTAGAATTATGGAAATCTAATCTGTCTGGGAAAAAGTAGCATATGGATTTGTTTAAAAGGTCAGTGTTACACGTAGGAAGTGTTTATAAACATTGATTATCTAGGAAATGTTGTGCAATATGTAATTACACATGGATATCTGACTTCTCCCAGGAAATTTAAACTGACATTACATGTTCGGTGTCCCTCAAGAGTTGTGAAATATAACCGTGGTCAAGCAGTCCTCATTCCAATGGTCTCGTCTGCACCGGCCAGGAGACTGCAGCAGTAGGTAGTCCGGAGTATCCTGGCCCTACAGTTGCCCCGACTTGCCCATGTTAACTGGCCCTCCAATCCCACACAGTGGTAACTGTCTGCATGGTTGTCCCACTGAGCTGCCCAGCACATCTGCTACCACTACAGGTTGCTTGTTCTGAGATCAGAACAAGGGCAGCCAGCTGTGTGCTCATTGCTGGGTTCGTCATTTGCCTCTGAAGTTGGAACAATGAAGTTTTTCATACCTGGCATAAACATGGCTCAAACATCACTGAAATGTCCTGAAAAGGGTAGAAGCATGTGCGTCTGATCGCCAGGCATGCTCCCTTAATTGAAGATTTTCATACCTGGCTGCATCACTGCTAAAACATTCCCCAAATGTCCCCAAAAGATGGAGTAAGTGCCTGTGTCTGAATGCCAGGCTCATTTCCTTAATCGTCATGGAAAAGTAGCTCCCTCTATCATCCCTGAATCGTCGCAAGGAGAGCAGATTTCCTATGAATGCAAAGTTTGTGTTCATAGGCAATCCACTCCCAGGAATGATTCAGGGACGCAAAGGAGATAGCCCCATTTCCATGACGATTAAGGAAGAGCACCTGGCATTCAGACACAGGCACGTCCTCCACCTTTTAGGGACATTTGGGGGATATTTTAGCAGTGATGCAGCCAGGTATGAAAATCTTCATCATCAGGGAAATGTGGCTCCCTCTAGCGTCACTGAATCATCACAAGGGGAGCAGATTTCCAATGAATGCAAACTTTGTGTTCATAGAAATCCAGTCCCCAGGAACGATTCAGGGATTATTATTATTATTAACCTTTATTTATAAAGCGCTGTAAATTTACACAATGCTGTACGTACAATCTTTTTAACTGGACAGTTCCCTGCCCTCAGGCTTACAATCTAAAAAGACACGACAGAAAAGGAAAAGGGAGTGGTGGTGGGGAAGGGGATGAGGGCCAGCAGTTCTTCTCTACCTCCGAGGCCTGGATCAGGGGAGATGGACTGGAGGGAGGGCTTGGCTTCTTAATGGATGGTTAATCATCTTCCAGGGAAGCCTGTTGGAGCTAGCCTGCCTCTCTAGTAGGATAACACATATAAAATACATAGCAATACAGGAAAAGATTCAATAAAACAGGCAACAAAAGAACATCAAATAGCAAGTGACAATTATGCAATGCCTGGGAACGCTTCTCTGATGCAAAGGAGTGAGCAACAATTGAATGACGATGGAGGAAGTGTGCCTGGCATGAAGACACACACTATTCCGCCACCTTTTCAGGAGATTTCAGCAACGTCTGAGCCACGTTTATGCCTGGTATGAAAATCTTCAATGCAGCCAGCAATGAGCATAAGGCTGGGCTCTTGATTTGACCTTAGAATGAGTGACCCATAGTAGCAGTAGCAATAGCAGGCTCTCCAACTCAATGCCTATGCAGAAAGCTCCCAAAAAATCCACAGCATCAAGTATATTATTTTAAACCATTTTAAGGCTGTAATCCCCCAGTTCTCGTGCAGAATATGCTGGACATCATCCAGTTCTCACACCAGAACTGGGGTTTTGGATGTGAATCATCAGAACAGGACAACGCCAGAAGCAAGGGCTTTTACCCATGCAGACAAGGTCTATGTTGTGAGTATTCTTTCAAAATCCTGTCATCCACACCCTAATAGTCCACAGCTACATAGTTCACCTCCCTGAAGTACAGCTGGCTATGGGTTTATTCAGAATGAGTGTGGTGTGAGTGCCACCACTTCAAAATGAATCACTTCTTTGCTACTCAGTACATGACCATATGAGCTATACGATGCCCAGGTGCAAAAGAGCAGAGCTGTATCTTTCATATTTGGGTAGAAGAGGATATTTCAGCTGGTGGGCTGCTTTTCTCATCACTTCTTAACAAATGCACACCTGCCCAAATGAATATCAAAGATAACAGATCTAGTCATCCCAATGCATCTGGTCATCTCATGGAATACAGTGAGTCTTGGTGATTAGCTATGAGTTAAAGCCAGAATCTATAAATGTTTAATCAGAAGAAAATTCTACTATATTCACTGTAAATTATTCCCAAAGTATTTCCATGCACATTCATTGGGCATGGAGGGATCATGCACAGTAGCTAAACAAATATTAGGTTGCTAGCCTGAACAGAATTCCTTACCAGCTGATAATTTACCATAGTGAGCATGTCACTCCTTAGTAAGCCACTTGTCTACATCATCCTAAGAGCTGTAATGCAATGTTTACTATGTGTCAGGTAGAGGTATAGGGTGAAATATGTAGTAGATTGTTAGAGCCCTTGCAACTGTGATTATCTGAAGATCATATC
>NC_056524.1:216014566-216024174 GCF_019175285.1 Sceloporus undulatus
CCTGTTGCATTCTGGGATTGGCAGTTTTAAGGAGGGGTATTTAGAATATCTGCCAATCCCAGAATGCAACAGGAGGCAGCTAGAGGAGTCAAAGTGGAATAGTAGCACTTTAAGAGTATAGTGTGATAAACATCTATGACTCTGGAAATCAAGATTCAAACCCTTGCCTGCCCATGGAAACCTTGAGCAAGTTGCATTCTCTCAGCCTCAGAGGAAGGCAAAGGCAACCCACTTCTGAACAAATCTTGCCAAAAAAATCCCATAATAGGTTCACCTTAGGGTCACCATAAGTTAGAAATGGCTTGAAGGCACACAGCAGCAAAAACAACTCAAGAAATAGTGAGTATGGAGTTTGTTTGTTTTAGAAAGAAAGAAAGAAAGAAAGAAAGAAAGAAAGAAAGAAATTACAGTGCTACTGAGAAACTATTGATACCAATAAACTATTTTTACAAAGTGAATGCTACTGGTGCTATCAAAAAAGTTAAATGAAGATTTAACAAAAGCGAAGATAAAGGACTGGGAAAAATACTTACATTTGTAAAGAAGAAATGAGGAAAGGATCTGTCGATAGATATACAAGATTAAGTTGGGAAATAAAACTGAAAATAAGAAATAAATGGTGTAAGAATTTATGATATGATTTATGTTGTATTATAAGATAAAATTGTTGAAATGGGAAGGGTTAACATTTTTCAAAGCTAATGTTAAAAAAGATAGGTAGTTATTAAGTGGAATTTATGAATAGGTGAAGAGAAAGTCTTTTGAAGTCTTTTAGAAATACAAGATGTAAACTTAATTGTTTGTATGTGTTTTGTTTGTTTTGTATGTCTAGTTTGTTTATCTGTTATGTATATAAGTATATTTATACTTATAGATTCTATGTTAGGCTGTGTGCATTCGCACACATGCACATGCACTTTTATGTACATTTGGCTGTCTGCATCCACAGATTCAACCATCCATGACTTGGAAATGTTTCCTTCCCAAAATAAAAACTTCCAAAAAGCAAATATTGATTTTACCATTTTACATAAGGACACCATTTTTCTACTTCATTGAATATCATAGGACTTGAGCTTCCATAGATTTTGGTATCCACTGAGGATTCTGGAACCAGATCCAGAGGAACACCCTCCCCTCTCTGTGTGTGTGTGTGTGTGTGTGTGATGGAAAACTTAAATCACTTGGTGCACAAGCAGCTATCAGCAATGGTAGGCCATACTGCAGCCCTGCCATTTGTTCAACCATGATATGTGCTGTTTCTAGACAAGGATATACCACCAATCACACAGAAAATATAAACCCATATGACACCAATTATGTGAGAACATAGCAGAGGGAGCAAATACATAGTATTTCAGTAACCAGCTGTACTCCTGATATAGCATTTTCAAACCATCCAGCCAATGCAGAGAGTGTGTGTGTGTGTGTGTGTGTGATAGTGGTCAGAAGCCCCCAGTTGCCACAGCCACGGACCATGCTTACTAGAAGATTGTGGAATGGTAGTCCAAAAAAGAACTTATCCAAGTTTTGGAAGATCCTGCAACTGACAGCTTATTACTTCTATTGATATGTGTGGTTTGATCCAAAAAGCCTTTCCCCTGAATTTAAATTTTAAAAAGAAATGCTCAGATCCACATGATAGCTACAATTGGTGCATTTCTTTGTCAATTGTTTTAAACAATGCAACTAGTTAAAAGAAACAAAATATTCTCTACAGTACTCCCAAAAAATCAAGACATTGACAGTGATACAACAGTTATCAAGAGGTGCAATGAAATCCTGAACAGCTATTCCAACTTATTTTTAAAATGCTTCCCTTGCTGCTCTACTTTGGGTGACCAGTTAAATGAAAATTTCTTAATGCTAAAGCTGATACCAAACCCAAAGGGTGCTCAACAATGGCTCCTTTTCATCCTGGAGAGAAGTGACCAGTGGGGTCCCACAAGGCTCTGTCCTGGGCCCAGTGCTATTCAACATCTTTATCGAGGACTTGGATGACAGAATTGGGGAGATACTTATCAGATTTGCAGATGACACCAAATTAGGAGGAATAGCTAATAGACAAAAGCCACTCCTTTTTACTTTCAGGATTTTCCAAAAGTAAAAAGAGGCAGCTTTTTTCTACTTTCCGTCTTCTTTCCATTTGGCTTAACTCCATTTTAACAACAACGTTGTGTGAAAATCAACCCGCTTTTGCGGGTTTTTTCCAATTTAAACTCCCGATTCTGCCTGGGATTTTCCCCATGTGATAAACTCCTTAGTCTACTCTCAAACATCTCTTATAGCTAAATTTAGGTTTTAAAAGCTTTAACAAAGAGAATCTGCCACCTTTTAAGGTTACCTAGTGCACTGCTGAACAGCTGTTATACCTGAATGGCATAAGCTATCTCAATGTTTCTTAAATACCAGTGCTAAGCTGATCAGTCAAAGGAAATCCTAAACGTCTGGCATCCCTTTACACACACACACTGCCCTAGGTAGTGTTGGGCAATTGTATTCCTATGCAAACTGACAGCATTTTTCAGAATCCACATGTGATGTCATTGAGGATTCTGGGTTCATACAGGGTATTAGAATGGTTCAAGGTGAATGTCTTTTCAACTGCTGTATATATCACTTGAATACATCACTTTCCTTAAAAACACAGTGGCAGCAGCTGAAAGTTAGCTTTCTGAGACTGTGGGGAAAATCAAATGCAGTGAATTATTTAGATCTCACACCGCTGATGTATAACTCTGTAATAACTTCTGAACACTGAAATATTCCTTAAATGAAGTCCCTTTATAAATTATTCCTGTTTGCTTTTGCTGCTACCTCCCAGCTGAAAGCAACAGTGGAGATTAATTCCAGCTCATTCATGTTGTGATGTAGGAACATGCCAGATTTTTAAAAGAAATACACCCCAGCCCTGTATTGCCCTACAATGTGTTATTTCCTTTTATAAACTGGCTTTGGCTCAAGTTTCATTCTCCCAAAATGTACTCCTTTAATAAGTACATATCTTCTTTCTTACTAGAATGGAACAAAACATTGTGCAAACATGTGTGAGAAAAATCTTGGTAGTTGCTTTTTTCTGAATCAAGCAGTGTGGCATTTTCCAGTGGAGAAATGATGGGTGGCAGGAAGTGATTAACCTTGTTGTGTGTTGTGTGCCTTCAAGTCATTTCCAACTTATAGTGAGCCTAAGGGAAATGTATCACTGGCTTTTCTTGGCAAAATTTGCCTTTGCTTTCCTCTGAAGCTGAGAGAGGGTAACTTATTCAAGGTCACCCAGTGGATTTCCATGGCCCAACTGGGATTCACAATCTAGTCTCCCCCGTCAATTTTCTAACAAGATTTCCTATCACCATCAATTCCCCAGCCCCATTTTCTGGCATATATTTCTTCTTGTGGAAATGTATCTGGAGCACTTTGGGGGAAAGCAGTGAGCAATCTGGGGAAAAGGCGCTGCATCGGAAAATCATAGGGAATAGAAAGGTTCGGGACATTTTAGTGGTGCAAATCTATTTAGTTAAGCTCATCTAAAAGAAGCAGCTGAGAGGGTTTTATTATACACACATGCTGTAGGAATTTGCCTAAAATAAAAATATGCAACTGTGGAAAACATCCTTTTTTGGGTTGCAGAAAAGTCTGCATGATTTGCTCAAGGATTCCTACCTGAAAAATTGTGTTGTTATTATTATTTGCCTCTGTTGGAGTTTGTTGAATGTTGTCTGAAAAGAGGCCTCCCAATTCATTGAAATTTTGTTTTAGGCAAAACTCAGTGGCAATTTTAATGTTGGCATTGGCTCTTTCAAAATGATTTGATGTGAGTCTGGCTACCATACTAGTTACAGCACAGTTAAGAAGGTTTTGCCTGCTTGATGTAAGATGAGTGCATCTGTTTTTCTCCACCAAATATTAGAAGGGTACAATCTAGCTGCTGGACGAATGTGCCACAGCAGGAGCTCATTCAAAGAGAAGCAGCAAATGTTCCAAAGCTGACCTTTCAGTCTGCTACTATTGCCCTCCAATCCTCTGATCCTTCTCATGTGTTCCCACTCGTATGCTTATAAATGCAGTTTATTGTGCACCAAACAAATTAGCACAAAGATCAAAAGAGGGTATTTCTATCTTAACTTAATTCTCATGTGGCATAATCAGAGGGAAAGGCTGAAATGTATACTCCAACTGCTACATCTCATGAGGTTTTGTTTTTTTATTTTTTTTTTTTATTTTCCTCCCTCCCAAAGTCCTGTTTTCCCATCTGTTGGCCAATTCTGGCCCAGGTCCAGTGTAATATTAGCTGTGTGGCTTTTGTGTTTGATCATGCAAAATATGGGTCAATACCCAAAAATTCCACTTCCCCTTCACTCCCCTTTTCTATCATTTGCCTTAATGTCATTATTTAAAATTGTAAACCATTTTTATTACCTTGGCAGGAAGAATGGTTTGAAAAGGTAGTAAGTAATTTAGTAAGTAAATATTGTGCACATGATATATCTGAAAGCATTCTCATGAAGTGATGCGGTGGAGGTTGTGTGGTATTTTATTAAACTGTCTTGAACTTTTTGTTCTTGAACTCGAAGGCCTACCGATGGCATCTTTTGACATAAGGGAATGTGGGGCTGGGAATCAAATCATGTCCATACCTGTGAGAAATGAGTCCCAATGACTTCAGAGGGGCTTACTTCTTAATAGTCATGTACGGGTATGCAATCTGTGTTTACTATAATCACTAAAATGTCTTAAGAACATGATCTAATCTGCACTGCAGAAATAATGCAGTTTGACACCATTTTAACAGCCATGGCTCATTGCTATGGAATTCTGGGATCTGTAGTTTTGTGATATATTTAGCTTTCTCTGGAGATTATCATAAGAGAATAAGAAATGGGAATAAACGGAATGCTCCTGTCAAAATTGCGTGTTCGCATGAAAATTTTCACACAACATCTCACTCATCCCATGTTAATGTATAATTAAGGTAAAAATGTTCAGATGTGACAATGTCTGCAGAAGACTAAATTGGCTACAATTGGAGGCCAGAGGCCTGAGCCGCAGACGGATGTTCAAAGTCAAATGAACAAGACTAAACGTAAACAGGATATGTGTTCTGTCTGAACTGGGATTGGTTTCTATGTTGCATAGCAACTTGTAAAAGAAGGAGACTGGACTTAGTAGTCACATCGTGGGAATGTTGTACATAAGAAAACAAACACTGTCCTAGTGAATTCTGGGAGTTTGGAGTCTGAGAGTTGAAGATAGTGTGGTGTGACAGTAAGAGTTTTTGTATTGTAGTAACTAACTCGTGTTATTTGGAAACAAAGAAATAAAGCCCTCTAAGGAGTGAACTGCTGGAGTCTGATTCTTTAATTAAACAGCTGTTTCACTAGGCATTGTTCCAGCAAGCTGAAAAGCCTGTCTGGAGTTTTGCTTTGATCCTGAGTTGCAGAGGAGCCGGCATCTTCATCCAGTTGGCACCAGACCAGGACCATGGGCAAGGTTCATCACCCAAAGTATCAACATCCCATACTTCTCCTGTTAGCAACCTGGAATACTCCTGGAACTTCTTATTCACAGGGAATTCCCATGAATAGTTTGCCAATAGCACTTCATTCATGCTATCATGAAGATGCAGAAGCCAATAACGTTTCATTTATGCTACTGTGGAGCAATCCGAGACCTTTTCCCAGAGTTCATTTAGGTACACACAATTCATTTCATTGCTAGGATCAGTTTTGGAGTGGATTTCTATGTTATTTCGAAGTGTCCCTACACGGTTTTCTTTGACCTGTATAAAAATAGTGTTCTGAAATACAGTCGGCCCGTCCCTTACACGCAGGATCTGGTATGGGCACACACACACAACATAAGGGGAATTGAGCGTATGAGAATAATGGGGTGTGCTCCCACAGCACGCCCCATTGTTTCTATTGGGGCTTGCTTTCCACGTGAGCTCAAGTCCACGGAAGATAAGCCTGCGTAAGGGGTGGGCCAACTGTATATAAATTTTATCTTGTTCTGTTTGGGACATAACCATGCTTTTCAGACATGCACAGATGCACAGAACTGGTGCATGCATGAAATGTTTGATAACGCTGCAATAATGATACAAGAATGGATGGATGCAGAATGCAATTGTGTTTATCATTTTTATCTCATCATTGCACAATTACATGACTGTGTGAAAATATAGATCGCTATAGCATGATTGTTCTCCTACTGGCCCTGGTATAATAATCTCATGTGTCAGAATACCCTGGAGCCACAACAAACTACAAATCCCGGGATTTCACAGCATTGAGCCATGGCAGTTAAAGTGGTATCAAACTGAATTCTTTGTGCAGTGCAGACTGGAACTATGGCTGGAATCCTATTAATGGCATACAGAAATATAATTGAAAGAATCAGAATTATAGAGTTGGATGGGATCACAAAACCCATTTTAGTCCAATCCCTACCATGCAGGAATGCAGAACTAAAGCACTCCTGAGTGATGGCCATCCAAGCTCCATTTAAAAACCTCAGAAAAAGAAAAAAGCTATCCTTCCTGGACCTCTCAGGGGGTCCTCCAGGGGTCCAGGAAGACATAGTCTTCCTGCTGCCAGCTGCAACTACAAAGCCCACTGGTTGTCTGCCTGCCCCTCATCCTCCCCTGCTCAGTGAATGGCCATGTGAAGGAGAGCCCAGCCAGAAAACAGGTAGGCTGAGCACATGAGGATGTGGGGGGGAGGGTTGAGACTTAACTACATCTGGTAGAACATGCAGTCTGCCACTGCAATGCAGGATCTCAGCCTACGAGTAAATGCAGACTTGTGGCTTTAGCACCAAGCCAGGTCCACCACTCCCACCCTGGTTTAACAGCCAGCCTGACTATAAGTTCTGGAAAATTGAAGTTTGCTCAATATTTTGTGATGTTTGGTTGTCTGAATAAAGTAGATGATGGAACCAATATGACTCCACCAACTTCCTATAAGTCCCTAACTTATCTCCCCTAAACATGGCTGAAAAATTCATTTTTGTCTATGAAAAAAAAAATTGGGATTTTTAAAAAAGAACATTCAGAAGCGATTACATGGTATATGACATGGGGGGCTCCTCTCCTGCACATACACAAGGCCTGTGAGACAACCAGAAATGACAAATAATTAAATATTTACAATTGGGGAATATTTTTATGATGGAGTGGGCACAGCCTGGAGCCTGGCAGTCTGCACTTCTTGACTTTGGATTCCTCTGAAGGACCACCGGGAATGGTTGAGGCTGCTATTTTGGGCAGCCAGAAATGATAACTTTCCCATTGACTATGGCTATTGACTATGGAATTGGCTATAGGCAGTTTGCTGTTTTGGAGTGTAAACTTCACCCTTTTTATTTGTCTTCTCTAATTCCACTTTCTAAACTCAGTCTTACTGCCCTATGTCTCAATAACAGGCACAATAAAAAGAGCTGGAGATGAAAAATTTGATAGTGAAATGTATACAGTTTTAAAAAGGAATAAAAAGGGAGGAAATATTTTATTTCTCCCTGTCAAGTAACTTAGGCTGAAAGAA
The DNA here is from genome assembly GCF_019175285.1 of Sceloporus undulatus. NCBI lineage: Eukaryota > Metazoa > Chordata > Lepidosauria > Squamata > Phrynosomatidae > Sceloporus > Sceloporus undulatus. Next base: position 216,022,105 of record NC_056524.1, read on the forward strand.
AGAGAGATTATCTGCTCATTTCCAGGAGTGTGCAGGAATCTGAATGATTTGCAGTCATTGGGTCCCTACAGACAGGCCAAAATAAAGCTGCTTCGGGTCACTTGAAGGAAGGAGAGGCCCCTCCCTCTCAACTGTCCATCTCGGCATCAGAGGGAGCCATTCAGGCGGACAGCAACATCACGTCTCATGAAGGGAGGCCCCTCCCTCTCAACTGTCATCTCGGCCTCAGAGGAGCCATCAGGCGGACCAGCAACACGAGGTCTGCCTGAAGGAAGATGCCCCTCCCTCCTCAACTGTCATCTCGGCCTCAGAGGGAGCCATCAGGCGGGACCCAGCAACATCGAGGACTGCCTGAAGGAAGAGGCCCCTCCCTCTTCAACTGTCATCTCGGCCTCAGACGGGAGGCCATCAGGCGACCAGCAACAATCGGGGGGACTGCGTGAAGGGAGAGGCCCCTCCATCCTCAACTGTCATCTCGGCCTCAGGGGAGCCATCAGGCGACCAGCACAATAGCAAATCAAGGTTGCCTGAAGGATGGCGCCCCTCCTCCTCACACTGGTCATCTCGGCCTCAGAGGAGCCATCAGGCGGACCCAGCAACATCGAGGTCGCCTAAAGGAAGCAGGCCCCTCCTCCTTCAACTGTCATCCGGCCCTCAGAGGGAGCCATCACGCAGACCCGAGAGAACATCGGGACTGCCTGAAGGAGAGGCCCCTCCCTCTTCAACTGTCATCTCGGCCATGAGGGAGCCAGCCATCAGGCGACCCAGAGCCAACACGGGACTGCCTGAAGAAGGAGGCCCCCTCCATCCTAACTGTCATCTCGGCCTCAGAGGGGAGCCATCAGGCGGACCCAGCAAACTCAACGTCTGCCTGAAAGGAGAGGCCCTCCCTCCTCAACGTCATCTCGGGCCTCAGAGGGAGCCATCACAGGCAGACCCAGCAACATCGAGGGACTGCCTCTGAAGGAAGAGGCACCTCCCTCTTCACTGTCATCTCGGCCTCAGAGGGAGCCATCAGGCAGACCCCAAGCAACATCAGGGGACTGCCTGAAGGAAGAGGGCCCCTCCTCCTCAACTGTCACTCGCCTCAGAGGGAGCCCATCAGGGACCCAGCAACATCAATGTCTGCTGAAGGAGAGCCCCTCCCTCCTCAACTGCTCATCTCGGCCTCAGAGGGGCCATCAGGCAGACCAGCCAACATCGGGGACTGCCTGAAGGAAGAGGGCCCCTCCATCCTCAACTGCCATCTCGGCCTCAGAGGGAGCCATCAGGCAGACCCAACAACATCAAGGTCTGCCTGAAGGAAGAGGCCCTCCCTCCTCAACTGTCATCTCGGCTCGAGGGAGCCATCAGCGCGAACCCCAGCAACATCAGGTCTGCCTGAAGGATGAGGCCCCTCCCTCCTCAACTGTATCTTCTCGGGCCTCAGAGGGAGCATCCAGGCGGACCCAGCAACACTCGGATCTGCCTGAAGGAAGAGGCCCTCCCATCCTCAACTGTCCATCGGGCCTCAGAGTGGAGCCATCAGGCAGACCAGCAACATCGAGGACTGCCTAGAGGAAGAGGGCCCCTCCCCTTCAACTGTCATCTCGGCCTCAGAGGGATCGCATCAAGGCAGGGACCCGCAACACATCGGGGACTGCCTGAAGGAAGAGGCCCCTCCCTCCTCAACGTCATCTCGGCCTCAGAGGGACCATAGGCGACCCCAAAATCAAGGTCTGCCTAGAAGGATGAGGCCCTCCCTCCTCAATCTCGGCCTCAGAGGGAGCCATCAGGCGGACCCAGCAACATCGAGGTCTGCCTGAAGGAAGAGGCCCCTCCCTCCTCAACTGTCATCTCGGCCTCAGAGGGAGCCATCAGGCGGACCCAGCAACATCAAGGTCTGCCTGAAGGACGAGACTTCTCCCTCCTTTAACTGTATTTTGTATTATATTATGATTTTACTGTACACCGCTATGATCATCGCGGAATAGCGGTCTATAAATAAAACGTATTATTATTATTATTATTATTATTATTATTATTTTATTGTTCTGAGAGTTTGAAAGAAACTTGTAATCAAAATGAATT
>NC_056524.1:216024199-216091773 GCF_019175285.1 Sceloporus undulatus
ACGAAGTGTAGGATTCTTGAGTTTCCCATTAGCAGTTGTCACTGGTGAAAACAATTGACCAGTGGTCTATCTGTGTCACTGCTTCCCCCATATGAGGACTGTATTGATTGTATTGAGACTATATTTAATTATTCTAAATTTGCACCCATACTTCTTAAATTAGCACATAGAACATATATACAGATTGATGTTCTTTTTTTCTGCCTCGATTTACCTGGGATAACTGGGACCATCCTAATTAAAAAAAACTTAAAAGATAGGGGGGGGTGTGGATTCTTTCGTGGTACTCATAAGATTAGGCAATATATTGAGGGAAAGAACAGAATGGAACATATTGCTTCCAAGGTGGCGGGATAGTATTTATGGAATACCTATCTCCATTTTCCATATCCATAACTGTCTACATGACAACTCACTGCTTGCTGAAGAGTTTAATAATGTTTTTTGTTTTTTTTTTTTGGGGGGGTGGGGGGGTTTGTTGGGGTTTGGTTGGGGGGGGGGGTATGAATTTAAAATCTGTATCTTGGACATTTAAAGCCTTGTTTTTTTTTTTTTTTTTGTTTGGAGCGAAGATAGGAACCACTTCATGCATCACAAATTGAGAACACAGGAGCTAATCTCAGTTGTACCTTCCATATACCCTTTTTGAGGCTTCACATTCATTTATCACCTTATTTTATAGAATTTTTATCACTACTCAACAAACCCTTGCCTTATCTGTATTCTTTGTAACGAAAACACTAACTTCTGCTAAAGTTTGATAGTATTTTTTAAACAAAAAACACCATCAAATAATAAAAGTTGGAAGAATATTTTTAAAAACTATTACTGGAAAGACATTTGTCAAAGAATGGTTTTTGTTTTGGATTTTATTTATTAGATATTATGGAATCTATTCTGTTGGTGAAAAGTAGATATGATTTGTTAAAAGGTTCGTTTTACACGTAGGAGTGTTTATAACATTGATTATCTGGAAATGTTGTGCAATATGTAATTACACTGGATATCTGACTTCTCCAGGAAATTTAAACTGACATTCTGTTCGGTGTTCCTCAAGGTTGTGAATATAACCGTGGTGTCAAGCAGTTCCTATTCAATGGTCTCGGTCTGACCGGGCCGGGAGGGAGGACTGCAGCGTAGTAGGTAGGTAGTCGGATATCCTGGCCCTTACGTTGCCCCGACTTGCCCATGTTACTGCCCTCCAATCCCAACTGGTGGTAACTGTCTGCATTGGTTGTCCCACTGAGCTGCCAGCACATTCTGCTCCCACTACAGGTTGCTTGTTCTGATGATCAGAACAAGGGCGCCAGCTGTTTGTGTCATTGCTGGGTTCGTCATTTGCCTCTGAGTGGGAACAATGAAGTTTTTCATACTGGCATAAACATGGCTCAAACATCACTTGAAATTTGTCCTGAAAAGGTGTTTGAGCATGTGCGTCTATCGCCATGCTGCTCCCTTAATCGAAGAGTTTTCATCCTGGCTGATCATGCTTAAAACATTCCCCAAATGTCCCCACAATGGAGTAAGTGCTGTGTCTGATGCCGGCTCATTTCCTTATTGTCATGGAAAAGTAGCTCCCTCTATCTCCCTGAATCGTCGCAATGGGAGCAGATTTCCTATGATGCAAAGTTTGTGTTCTGGGCAATCCATCCCGGCTGATTCATGGGACGCAAAGGGAGTATGCCCATTTCATGACGATTAAGGAATAGCACCTGGGGCATTCAGAACAGGACGTTCCTCCCCTTTTGGGGCATTGGGGTGGGGATATTTTTAGCGTGATGCAGCCAGGTTTGAAATCTTTCTCCTCAGGGGAATGTGGCTCCCTCTAGGTCACTGAATTTTCACAGGGGAGCAGTATTTCTATAACGAAACTTTGTGTTCTGAACTCCAGTCCCAGGGAAGATTTCAGGGATTATTTTATTAACCTTTATTTATAAAGCGCTTGTATTTACACAATGGCTGTTTCGTACATTTTTTAACTGGACGGTTCCCTGCCTTCAGGCTTACAATCTAAAAAGACACGACATGAAAAGGAAAATGGAGTGGTGGTGGTGGTGAAGGGGATGAGAGCCAGGCGTTCTTCTCTCCTCCGGCCTGGTCAGTGGGATGTGGGATGGAGGGAGTGGCTTGGCTTCTTAATGGATGGTTATCATCTTTCAGGGAAGCCTGTTGGAGGTAGCCTGCTCTTCTGTAGGATATACATATAAAATACATGCAATACAGGATGAAGGATTTAATTAAACAGGCAAAAAGAACATCAAATTAGCAAGTGACAATTATGGCAATGCCTGGGAACTTTCTCTGATGCAAGGAGTGGCAACATTGAATGACGATGGGGTTAGGAGTTTGTGCCTGGCATGAAGACACACATGATTCCGCCACCTTTTCAGGAGATTTCAGCACGTTGGCCCGTTTATTGCCTTGTTATGAAAATCTTCATCAGCAGCAATGAGCATTAAGTGGGCTCTTGATTTTGACCTTGAGAATGAGTGACCATTGTGCCTAGTTAGCAATAGCAGGCTCTTCAACTCAATGCTATGCAGATAGCTCCCAAAAATCCACGCACCAGTATATATTTTAAACCATTTTTAAGGCTGTAATCCCCGTTCTCGTGCGAATTGTGGACATTCATCCGTTTCACCCAGACTGGGGTTTGGATGTGATCATCAGAACGGACAACGCCAGAAGCAAGGGCTTTTACCATGCAGGACAAGGTCTATGTTGTGAGTATTCTTTTCAAAATCCTGTCTCCACACCCTAATAGTCCACAGCTACTAGTTCACCTCCTGAAGTACAGCTGGTATGGGTTTATTCAGAATGGTGTGGTTGTGTGAGTGCTACCACTTCAAAATGAATCACTTCTTTGCTACTCAGTACTGACCATATTGTGCTATCGATGCCCAGTGCATAAGAGCAGAGTGTATTTTCATATTTGGGTTAGAAGAGGGTTTTCAGCTGGTGGTTGCTTTTCTCATCACTTCTTAACAAATGACACCCTGCCCTGAATATCAAAGATAAACAGATCTAGTCATCCCAATGATCTGTCATTCTCATGGAATACGTGAGTCTTGGTGTTATTAGCTATGGTTAAAGTCAGCATCTATTGTTTAATCAGAAGAAAATTCTACTATTTCACTGTAAATTTTCCCAAAGTATTTCCCTATGCAATTCTTTGGGCATGGAGGGATCTTGCACGTAGCTAACAATATTAGGTTGCTGCCTGAACAGATTTCTTACCAGGTGATATTTACCATAGTTGAGCATGTACTCCTTAGTAGCCACTTGTTCTAATGATCCTAGAGTGTTAATGCAATGTTTACTATGTGTCGTTAGGGTATAGGGTGTATTTAGTAGATTGTTAGAGCCTTGCACGTGTATTATTCTGAAGTCATATCGCACTTCACATTAACCAGCATTTCCCATCCCAAAGGGCAATCATGGCCAGCGTTTATCAGGGGCATAAATGCAATAATATATTGAGCTTTAGTATAAGTGTAGTTTGAGTACGTGGTGTTATATGTTTATCACACTATACTCTTAAAGTTGCTACTATTCCACTTGTGACTCCTTAGCTGCTCTGTTTGCATTTGGGTTGGCGTTTTATAGGAGGGGTTATTTGAATATTGAGATTCTAAATACTCTCCTTAAACTGCCATCCCGAATGCAACAGGAGGCAGTAGAGTGAGTCAAAGTGGAATAGTTCTGACTTTAAGAGTTATGTGATATAAAATCTATTGCTCTGAATCAGATTTCAACCCTTGCCTGCCCATTGAAACCTTGAGCAAGTTGCATTCTCTTAGCCTCAGAGGAAGGCAAAGGGCAACCCACTTCTGAACAAATCTTGCCAAAAAAATCCCGATATAGGTTTCACCTTGGGTTCACCATATGTTCGAAATGGTCTTTGAAGGCACAAGCAGCATAACAACTCAAGAATAATGTGAGTTGGAGTTTGTTTGTTGGGTTTATAAGAAAGAAAGAAGGAGAAGAGAAGAAATTCAGTTGTACTGAGAAATATGATACCATTAAATATTTTTACAAGTGAATGCTATTGGTGTATCAAAAAAGTTAATGAGATTTACCAAACGCTACTATAAGGACTGGAAAATACTACATTTTTAAAGAAGATGAGGAGGAAGGATCTGTGATAGATATACAGATTAAGTTGGGGAAAAAACTGAAATAAGTAATTAAATGGTTTTGTAGAATTTATGATATGATTTTATTGTTTTGTATTATGATAAATTGTTGAATGGGAAGGTGTTATTTTTCAAAGCTAATTGTTAAAAAAGATAGGTAGTTATTAAGTGGAATTTATGAATGGTGGGAAGAGGGAAAGTTTTTGAGTCTTTTAGAATACAAGTGTGTTAAACTTAATTGTTGTATGTGTTTTGTTTGTTTTTGTTATGTCTGTTTGTTTATTGTTTGTATATTGTATATTTATACTTATAGATTTTTTTTTTTCTATTTTTGGTTAGGTTGTGTTGCTTCGCCCATTGCACATGCCTTTTATGTTACATTTGGCTGTCTGCATCCACAGATTCAACCATTCCATGACTTGGAAATGTTTTTTTCCTTTTTTCCCAAAATAAAAATTCCAAAAAGCCATATTTGATTTTACCATTTTACATTAGGACCCTTTTTTCTACTTCATTGAATTCATGGACTTGAGCTTCCATGATTTTGGTTTCCACTGGGGGATTCTGGAACCGATCAGAGGCACATCCCCTCTGTGTGTGTGTGTGTGTGTGTGTGATGTGGAAACTTACTCACTTGGTGCACAAGCGCTATCAGCATTGTAGGCTATCTGCTGCCCTTGCCTTTGTTCAACATGATTGTGCTGTTTCTGCACGGATATACCACCATCCCCGAATTTAACCCATATGACACCATTATGTGGAGAAGTAGCAGAGGGAGCAAATACATAGTATTTCAGTAACCGCTTTCTCCTGATATAGCATTTTCAAACCATCAGCCAATGCAGAGAGTGTGTGTGTGGTGTGTATTGGTCAGAAGCCCCCAGTTGCCACAGCCCACGGACCATACTTCCTAGATGATTGTGGAATTGTAGTCCAAAAAAGAACTTATCCGTTTTGGAAGAATCCTGCAACTGACAGCTTATTACTCTATTGATATGTGTGGTTTGATCCAAAATAGCCTTTCCCCTGAATTTAAATTTTAAAAGAATGCTCAGATCCACATGATAGCTACAATTGGTGCATTTTTTGTCAATTGTTTTACAACAATTGGAACTAGTTAAAAGCACAAAAAACACAAATATTCTCTACCGTACTCCCAAAAAAATCAAGACATTAACAGTGGATACAACACATTATCAAAGCGGTGCAATGAAATCCTGAACAGCTATTCCAACTTATTTTAAAATGCTTCCCTTGCTGGCTCTATTTGCAGTAGCCCCAGTCCTGCACTAGTAACATGATATCTCGCATGTACATTTGCGGATAAAAATGTGTGAAAATCTTTCAAAGGCTCACTTTAACCATCTATTTGGGTTGACCAGTTAAATGAAAATTTCTTAATGCTAAAGCTTGATACCAAACCCAAAGGGTGCTCAACAATGGCTCCTTTTCTCCTGGAGAGAAATGACCAGGGGGGTCCCACAAGGCTCTGTCCTCGGCCCACGTGCATTTCACACATCTTTATCGAGGACTTGGATGCACAGAATTGGGGAGATACTTATCATATTTGCAGATGACAACCAACTTAGGAGGAATAGCTAATAGACAACAAGCCACTCCTTTTTACTTCGGGATTTTCCAAAAGTAAAAAGAGGCAGCTTTTTTCATTTCCGTCTTCTTTCCATTTGGCTTAACTCCATTTTAACAACAACGTTGTGTGCAAATCAACCCGCTTTTGCGGGTTTTTTCCCATTTAAACTCCCGAGTCTGCAGGGATTTTCCCCATGTGATAACTCCTTAGTTACTCTCAAACATCTCTATACGCTAAATTTAGGTTTTAAAAGCTTTAACAAAGAGAATCTGCCACCTTTTACGGTTACCTAGTGCACTGCTGAACAGCTGTTTACCTGAATGGCATAAGCTATCTCAATGTTCTTAAATACCAGTGCTAAGCTGATCAGTCAAGGAAAGCCTAAACGTCTGGCCTCCCTTTCACCACACCACCTCCCTATGGTAGTGTTGGGCAATTGTATTCCTATGCAAACTGACAGCCATTTCCGAATCCACATGTGATGTCATTGAGGATCTGGGTTCTTACAGGGTATTTAGAATGGTTTCAAGGTGATGTCTTTTCAACTGCTGTATATATCCACTTGAATACATCACTTCCTTAAAAACACAGTGGCAGCAGCTGAAAGTTAGCTTTCTGAGAGTGTGGGAAAATCAAATGCAGTGATTATTTAGATCTCACACCGCTGATGTATAAACTTGTAATAACTTCTGAACACTGAAAATATTCCTTAAATGAAGTTCCCTTTATAAATGTATTCCTGTTTGCTTTTGCTGCTACCTCCCAGCTGAAAAGACAACAGTGGAGATTACTTCCAGCTCATTCATGTTGTGATGTAGGAACATGCCAGATTTTTAAAAGAATAACCACCCAGCCCTGTATTGCCCTACAATGTGTTATTCCTTTTATAACTGGCTTTGGCTCAAGTTCATTCTTCCAAATGTACTCCTTTAATAAGTACATATCTTCTTTCTTCTAGAATGGAACAAAACATTGTGCAAAACTGTGTGAGAAAAATCTTGGTAGTTGCTTTTTCTGAATCAAGCCAGTGTGTCATTTTCCAAGAGAATGATGGGTGGCAGGATAGTGATTAACTTGTTGTGTTTTGTGTGCCTTCAAGTCATTTCCAACTTAAGTGAGCCTAAGGGAAAGTCTATCACTGGCTTTTTCTGGCAAATTTGCCTTTTGCTTTCCTCTGAAGCTGAGATGAGGGTAACTTATTCAAGGTCACCCAGTGGATTTCCATGGCCCCACTGGGATTTCACAATCTAGTCTCCCCGTCAATTTTCTAACAGATTTCCTATCACCATCAATTCCCCAGCCCATTTTCTGGCTCTATTCTTCTCTTGGAAATGTATCTGGAGCACTTTGGGGGAAAATGCAGTGGCAATCTGGGGAAAAAGGCGCTGCATCCGGAAAACTCATAGGGACATAGAAAGGTTCGGGACATTTTGTGGTGCAAATCTATTTAGTTAACGCTCATCTAAAAGAAGCAGCTGAGAGGGTTTTATTATAACCAATGCTGTAGGAATTTGCCCTAAATAAAACTATGCACCTGTGGAAAACATCTTTTTTGGGTTGCAGAAAAGTCTGCATTGATTTGCTCACGATTCCTACCTGTAAAAATTGTGTTGTTATTTATTATTTGCCTCTGTTGGTAGTTTGTGAATGTTGTCTGAAAAGAGGCCTCCCAATTCATTGAAATTTGTTTAGCAAAACTCAGTGGCAATTTAATGTTGGCATTGGCTCTTTCAAAATGATTTGATGTGGGCTTCTGGCTACCATATAGTTACAGCACTGTTAAGCATGTTTTGCCTGCTTGATTGTAAGATGCGCTGCATCTGTTTTCTCCACCAACAATTAGAAGGGTACCATCTAGCTGCTGGACGAATGTGCCACAGCAGGAGCTCATTCAAAGAGAAGCAGCCAAATGTTCCCAATCGTGACCTTTCAGTCTGCTCCTATTGCCCTCCAATCCTCTGATCCTTCTCATGTGTTCCCACTCGTATGCTTTAAATGCAGTTTATGTGCACCACAAATTAGCACAAAGATCAAAAGAGGGTATTTCTATCTTAAATTATTCTCATGTGGCATAATCAGAGGGAAAGGCTTGAATGTATACTCCAACTGCTACATCTCATGAGGTTTTGTTTTTTTTGTTTTTTTTTTTCCTCCCTCCCAAAGTCCTGTTTTCATCTGTTGGCCAATGCTGGCCCAGTCCAGTGTAATATAGCTGTGTGGCTTTTGTGTTGATCATGCAAAATATGGGTCAATACCAAAATTCCACTTCCCCTTCACTCCCTTTTCTATCATTTGTCTTAATGTCATTATTTAAAATTGTAAACCATTTTTCTATTACCTTGCCAGGAAGAATGGTTTGAAAGGTAGTAAGTTAATTAGTAAGTAAACTATGTGCACCATGATATATCTGAAGCATTCTCATGACAGTGATGCGGTGGAGGTTGTGTGGTATTTATTAACTGTCTTGAACTTTTTGTTCTTGAACTCGAGGCCCTACGATGGCATCTTTTGGACATAAGGGAATGTGGGGTCTGGGAATCAAATCATGTCCATACCTGTGAGAAATGAGTCCCAATGACTTCAGAGGGGCTACTTCTAATAGTCATGTACGGGCTATGCAATCTGTGTTTACTATAACACTAACATGTCTTAAGAACATGTTCTAATCTGCGCATGCCGAATTTTAATGCCAGTTTGACACCATTTTAACAGCCATGGCTCATGCTCATGGAATTCTGGGATCTGAGTTTTGTGATACTATTTAGCTTTTCTTGGAGATTATCATAAGAGAATAAGAATGGGAATAAACGGAATGCTCCTGTCAACAATTGCGTGTTCGCATGAAAATTTTCACAAACATCTCACATCCCATGTTAATGTTATATTTAAGGTAAAAATGTTCAGATCTGTGACAATGTCTGCCGAAGACTAACATGGCTACAATTGGAGGCAGAGGCCTGAGCCGCAGACGGAGGTTCAACGTCAAATGAACAAGACTAAACGTAACAGGCGATATGTGTTCTGTCTGAACTGGGATGTTTTCTATGTTGCCATAGCAAACTTGTAAAAGAAGGCGACTGGACTAGTAGTCACTCGTGGGAATGTTGTACATAAGAAAACAAACACTGTCCTAGTGAATTCTGGGTTTGGAGTCTGAGAGTTGAAGATAGTGTGGTTGTGACGTAAGAGTTTTTGGTATTGTAGTAACTAACTCGTGTTATTTGGAAACAAGAAATAAGCCCTCTAAGGACGTGAACTGCTGGAGTTTGATTCTTAATTAACAGCTGTTTAACTGCATTGTTCCAGCAAGCTGAAACGCCTGTCTGGAGTTTGCTTTGATCCTGAGTTGCAGAGCGAGCCGGCCTCTTCATCCAGTTGGCACCAGACCAGGACCCATGGGCAAGGTTCATCACCCAAGTATCAACATCCCATACTTCTCCTGTTCGCAACCTGCGATACTCCTTGAACTTCTTATTCACAGGGAATTCCCATGAATAGTTTGCCAATGCACTTCATTCATGCTCTCATGAAGATGCAGAAGCAATAACGTTTCATTTATGCTACTGTGGAGCAATCCGAGACCTTTCCCAGAGTTCATTTGGTTACACACAATTTCATTTCATTGCTTAGGATCAGTTTTGGAGTGGATTTCTATGTTATTCGAAGTGTCCCTACACGGTTTTTCTTTGACCTGTATAAAAATAGGTTCTGAAATTACAGTCGGCCCGTCCCTTACATGCAGGATCTGGTATGGGCACACACACACAACAAAGGGGAATTGAGGTCTGAGCAAATGGGGTGTGCTCCCACAGCACGCCCCATGTTTCTAGGGGCTTGCTTTCCGCGTGAGCTCCAAGTCCCGGAAGATAAGCTGCGTAAGGTGTGGGCCAACTGTATATCAATTTTATCTTGTTCTGTTTGGGACATAACCATGCTTTTCAGACATGCACAGTGCACAGACTGGCGCACTGCATGAAATGTTTGATAACGCTGCCAATAATGATACAAGATGGATGGATGCAGAATGCAATTGTGTTTATCATTTTTATCTCTCATTGCAACAATTACATGACTGTGTGAAAATAGATCGCTATAGCATGATTGTTCTCCTACTGGCCCTGTATAATATCTCATGTGTCAGAATACCCTGGAGCCACAACAATACACAACATCCCGGGATTTCACAGCATTGAGCCATGGGGCAGTTAAAGTGGTATCAAACTGAATTCTTTGTGCAGTGCAGATGGACTATGGCTGGAATCCTATTATGGCCATACAGAAATATAATTGAAAGAATCAGAATTATAGAGTTGGATGGGATCACAAGACCCCTTTTAGTCCATCCCTACCTTGAGGAATGCAGAACTAAAGCACTCCTGGTGATGGCCATCCAAGCTCCATTTAAAAACCTCAGAAAAAGAAAAAAGCTATCCTTCCTGGACTCTCAGGGGTCCTCCAGGGGTCCAGGAAGAACAGTCTTCCTGGCCAGCTGCAACTACAAGCCCACTGGTTGTCTGCCTGCCCTCATCCTCCCCTGCTCAGTGAATGGCCATGTGAAGGAGAGCCCAGCCAGAAACGGTAGCTGAGCACATGAGGATGTGGGGGGGGGGAGGGTTGAGACTTAACTACATCTGGATAGAACATGCCGTCTTCCACTGCAATGCAGGATCTCAGCCTATGAGTAAATGCAGACTTGTTGGCTTTGCACCAAGCCTGGTCCACCACTCCCACCCTGGTTTAACAGCCAGCCTGACTATAAGTTCCTGGAAAATTGAAGTTTGCTCAATATTTTTGTGATGTTGTTGTTGTTGAAAAGTAGATGATGGAACCAATATGACTCCACCACACTTCCTATAAGTCCCTAACTTATCTCCCCTAAACTGGCTGAAAAATTCATTTTTGTCTATGAAAAAAAAATTGGGATTTTTAAAAAAGAACATTTCAGAAGCGATTACATGGTATCATGACATGGGGGGCTCCTCTCCTGCACATAACACAAGGCCGTGAGACAACCAGAATGACAAATAATTAAATATTACAATTGGGGAATATTTTTATGAGGAGTGGGACAGCCTGAAGGCCTGGCAGTCTGCAACTTCTTGACTTTGGATTCCTCTGAAGGCCACAGGGATGGTTGAGGCTGCTATTTTGCAGCCAGAAATGATAACTTTCCATTGACATGGCTATTGCTATGGAATTGGCTTATAGGCAGTTTGCTGTTTTGGCAGTGTGAACTTCACCCTTTTTATTTGTCTCTCTAATTCCACTTCTAAACTCAGTCTTACTGCCCTATGTCTCAATAACAGCACAATAAAAGAGCTGGACGGAAAAATTTGATAGTGAAAGTTACAGTTTTAAAAGGATAAAAAGGGAGGAAATATTTATTTCTCCTGTCAAGTAAACTTAGGCTGAAAGAAAGAGAGTTATCTGCTCATTTCCAGGAGTGTGCAGGAATCTGAATGATTTGCAGTCATTGGGTCCCTACAGACAGGCCAAATAAAGCTGCTTGGGTCACTTTTGTGGGGCCGCCGCCAGTAGGTCCGCCGGGGGAGCCGGAGCCTTTCACACGGCCCGACTCCCGCGCGGACCGAAAGAAGCTCCAAAAGCTTCTTTTTCCATCGCGTTTTGCGACGTAGCGGCGCCGAGGGCGCGCTCGCTAGCGTCAAAGCGGCGCGACGCGTACGACGCTCAGCGTCCGATAGTGGCGCCGGCCATGTAGAAGGGCCGGCGCCATCTTGTACGGACGGAGTCCGTACTAGGCCCAGGGGCGTCTGTAAAGACGCCCCTTTTTTAAAATGGGACGTCCGGAGGACGTCCCAAATGGCGGTGCAGAAAGCACCTTTGGAGGCATGCTGTTTAAATGCTGCATGCGTCCTAAGAATCCAGAAGCCACACCAAAGCCACAATCCAGTCCTAAGGACTGGAGCGCAGCCTTGGCGCAGCTTCTGGCCTCTTAAGATGCATGTGTCATTTAAACAGCATCCCTCCAAAATGACCCAAAGCAGCTTTATTTTGGCCTGTCTGTATGGGCCCTTGATCTAACATTTTAATCACCCGGGGAGGGCTTTTGACTCCAGCATCAATGGAATGGTCAGTCTGTTGTGGGTTTCAGTCCAAACACTAAAGGACCTATCCAAGATGCTGGACAATATCTTCAAAAGGGATTCAGCACAAGTGATGCTACACTTAACATTCAGACAAACACCCAAACTGAGTTCACTGTCCCACTGACATTACAATCACCAGTCATCCCAGCTATTCTTGGTTGAAGCTTTAATTGATCCAAAAAACATGTACATGTTTAACAGTGAGGTGGGCAAGGCCTATACCCTAGTAGACTGGGGCAGAAGAATTAAAGTAGCAGCTGCAGTAGAAAAGCTTGATAGAGGTATTCCCCTCTGAGCTGGAGCTGTTTTGCTCATTCCTCTTTCTCACAGCTTCACTAAAGCTGTGCCAAGAATAAGACCTGCCTTCACACAGCTGCATCCATTTCTAGGTATAAAGCAGCATCATTTTCACATTTGTCTCCAGTGTATTTCTTACAGTGGGGCCAAAAGCTGCACAACATAATGTCTTGATAGCAGCCCTTTAGCAAGTGCAGCATGCCATTACATGGTCAGGCTCCAAGAGTCTGAAATAAGGATTTAATTTTAATGTAATGAGATGGGTTCAGGATCCTAATTAAATACAAAAATTGATGATTAAAATATATTTAGCTTTAACAACTGTGCCGTAAGAGATGCATTTATTATAAAGCTGTTGAACCTCTGTGGCTGTGTTCTCAATCAATTAGCAGCTATTTCATGTTCAATAACTGAAGCCTACCCAGTTTAATTAAACATAAAGTACAAGCTGTGTAGGACACAGTAACGTACTCTCCCCCCACCAATGTCTTTTTTTATCATAAACATTTCTGCACATTCCTGATTTTCTTTTGGACAAACTCTTGTTTAACTTGCTGGGTTTGCTTCAGAAAGGACCCCTAAAGAATTGCTACTGGTAGTTAATTCAATCAAAAGGCAAGAGTTCTGCTCTGCACCTCCATGTCTAGTGCTGATAAAATTGTGGGTGGGATGATATGCTTAATTAACCCTGTAATTCTTAACATGTGGGCTAATTAGCATATAAATTAGGATTTCCTTTGGATTATGTGGCTGATGCAGTAGCTTCTTCTATGCAATTTAGTCCTCTGGCAGCAAGATAGTGGCGCTTCCTCGCATGGGTGGATTACATTAATATTCAAATAGTGCAAGCATTTCTTTCTACCTGGCAACCAATCATTTCTTCTGTTGGGTCCACTGATGCAGAAGCCTACCTTCTGGAAAAATCTGTGCCTTTGAATCTGTAACAACCAGGAACTTTTGCGATTACTGGAATGATGTAGACGATCCTACCCCCGCCACAGACTATTTCAGTTTTCATCATTCTCACAATCCTGCAAGGTTTAAGAATCCACTCTCATATGACATTAGTGCCTAAAATCAAAGAGCTTGTAGCATTTGAGCCATTTTTTCCAAATTAAAAACTATTTGTATGCTATTAAGAGGAAGAGGCACTTCATGAAGTCAAATAAGTAGAACCCAATATTTCAGTGAAATGTAAACTACATGGAAATATTAGATGAGTAAAAAAGCACCAAGTTAAAGAGAGCCGGCTAAAACACGCTGTCAAAATATTTATTCCAGTGCCACTGTTATCTAAAATTTCTGAATGCACTAGTGCTTCTTTGTTTCGAATTGTGTTATGTCCAAGTGATTTACTGGAACTAATAGACGGATGGGCTGATCCTATAAAGTGATGCAATAGAAAATGTGAGCATCCATGTGGCAGCGTGGCAATGGCTCAAACAGTGTCACTGCAGCACCCAAAAACTGAGAAAAAACAAGTACGATTGAACTATTTGTGCACCACTCAAGTGGCCTTGCAGCAGCCATGACAAAACGAGGTACATTCCCTCAATTGTACATACCTGATATGTTCTAGTAAAGATTTTTTTATGGGATTACAACTGGCAGTCAGTACAGCTGTCACATTCACACAAACTTCCACTCTAGTTATATCTGCTCACATCACTGCCTATAGCAATTACAGTCATAGATCAGACTAGGGTGCCTGCATTTTATGTTTCTTGCTGTGCTGCTCATGGAGCATCACACTGTGCCGTATTCCATATCTGAAAGTTGTCTGATCAACATGCCATACTCCCATCTTCATCTCCTTCTATGTAAGTGTATCTCCAGGACAAGTATAGTTCGTTCCTCCTGCTCCTCCAATCAGACACAGTAAGTAGCAGAGCTTGAGCAAGCTTTCTGGGAGTTATAGTATAAGTAGCTTTTCCAAACTCTGATAAGTAGCAGCATTTACCAGCGCAAATAATCAAGGTAAGTTATGCTTCCTCTAGAGCAGTGATTCCCAAACTATGGTCCTCCAGGTGCTTTGGACTTCAACTCCCAGAAGCCCTAGCAGGCTAGGCCAACAGTCAGGAATTCTGGGAGCTGAAGTTCAAAACATCTGGAGGATCAAAGTTTGGGAATCATTTCTCTAGCAGGACTTTCCTTATGCAAAGTCCTCTTCAGAATGAGCAGTGCCAAGGTTTGATTTTAAACATCTAAAGAAGTACTGTAGGGTTATGGAACAGCTTTCTACTTATCTGTTCCATTGAGTTAAATGAGTCTTCTCTGAATTAATTCTCAACAGTACCTATCCATCTTTGCTTGTGATATGTTGAAGGATATGACATCCCTTCAGTCCAGCTGCAATGGAAGAGCAGTGACCTCTACCATTACTGCTTTCACAGACTGTTGCCACATTGCAGAATTAATGCTGTTTGACACTACTTTAACTGTCATGGCTCCATCCTATGGAAATCCTGGGATTTGTAATTCGTTATGGCACCAGAGCTCTCTGACAGTGAAGGTTAAATATCTCACAAAAATATCTACTAGAATTTTATAGCATTGAGCCATGGCAGTTAAAGCAATGTCATACTGCTTTAATTTAGCAGTGCAGCCATAGTCTACCACTAGACTGGCAACCTCCTTTGGAGGATTTTTTAAGCAGAGGTTGGATGGCCATCTGTCAGGGGTTCTCTGATTCTATGTTCCTGCATGGCAGGGCGTTGGTGGTCCTTAAGCTCTATGATTCTATGACTCTAATCCATAATCAGACACGCCACTTTGTCAAGTCATTCAGAGCTGACCTGAATTTTTATAATGCAAAATAGGCCTGAGAAGAAATTGTAGGGATATAAATTCTACCTCTCTTTTTGCTCTGAGGAAATTAGAAAGTTGCATAAGTCCCTCCCACATGCACACAACTCCTACCTCTTTGCCATCAAAACCAAGAATTACATATTCCGCATATAATTGCCCTCAGGCAGACTTATGAGAATGAGAAAAGAAAAGTACAGTTCTCACTTCTAACATATCCTGCACAGTTTATTGCTCTTACTTATCTAAGGGTGCATTCATATATTAGAGTACATTAAAAAATTTCACAGGGAAAATTACCATGCAAAATTGTGAAACTGCTGCACTCAAGGGAATAAATCCTTGAATAATTATTAAGCAGAAGTACTTCTGGCAACCTGCCTTCATTGGCAGAATCTCATCCACACAAAAAAGGTGAAAATATATTTTTTTCTTCTTTATTTTTGCTTAAGCTGTGCATGCATACACATAGAAATGAAATTGCACTTAGTATCTCACTTTAAAATAATTGGCTAGTAAGATTATCAATATCAGTTATATATTTGTCATTGTTGTTTATTTTTTTCTGATTGTTTAATTATGTTTTAGCGTTTTATTTTGAAAATTTGTAACAATGTTTTTTAATCATTGTAAGCTTTGAGTCCTAATCTGGGGGAAAGACAGATGATGATGATGATGATGATGATGATGATGAGCCATCAAGTCAGCTTTGACTTACATATACTCAAAAATGAGAAATCTCAAAGAATCCCAGTTATTAATAGTACTGCTCAGATCTTGCAGCTCAGCATTATGGTTTTCTATAATTAGTAATGTGGTCTTCTTTTTTTTTTTTTTGTTTCAACTTTACTGATAATTATCATCTTTTCCGATGAATCATGTGTATGTGTCTTCAGGTCACCTGTTGATTTATGGTGACGCCATGAATTTTATGATGTTTTCTTAGACAAGGAGCACTCAGAGGTGGTTTGCCAGTTCCTTCCTTTGACATCCAAAGTATTGATTTAGGGCCTTTACACACCGGCCTGAAAGGCCAGCTGGGGGGCAGAGTTGGGGTGTAGCGTCTCCATGACACATGCCCCAGCTCCACCCCCATGGTGCCATGATACCATGTGCCTCACCACACAGCACGTGGCATCACAGCGCTCCTCCAGCAATGTTTTCATGTGATGCAGCACCGAACGAGCGCAATATACCCGTGGCACCATGGCTATCGCACCCTTTCCAAGATGTAAAAAGGAGCCACTTTTTATGATTCCTTGTTTCACCCCAGAAAGGCCAGATCGGGGCCACGGCATGTGGTTACTGCGACCCTGATCTGGCTGAAGATGCGGTGACTGGAGGATGCCCCTTCAGGGCTATTTGTACAGCCCCTTAGTCATTTTGGCTTCAAATGGGAGTTTGATCTTAATTTGCTCCCTTCATCTACAATATCCTCTAGCTTCAACCTTATAAATTATTGTATCCTGTGATTCACATTTGTCTCCAAATTTACAAATTCTTGCACAATCTTTATCTTCTATATTGTCCTGGTGGTGCAGTGGTTAAATGCCTGTACTGTAGCCATTCAGAATTGCTAGTTCAATACCAGCCAAGGGCTCAGGCTCAACTCAGGCTCGTATCCTTCCAAAGTTCCTAAAATGAGTAACTAGCTTGTTGGGGGCAATTACCTTACACATTGTAAACTGCTTAAGGAGTGCTTAAGTGCACCAATAAGCAGTATAGAAATGTACTTGCTATTGCTATTGCTATTACTATTGTTATTCTAGCAACACTCTAAAGCATTGTTCTCATTTTATTGAATATATGATACGTAACAGGCAAGAGCTCATCCCAGCTCATTCACTAGCTGCACAAACAAACCAAGAATGAAGCTCAAATTCCCCAGGTTCCAGAGCACCATACTATGATTTGCTCACTTCCCAAGTCAAATATGCTGGCCCAAAATCTTTCAACTTCCATTTGATTATTTGGCTTGGACAACAAACCAATCCTGCCTGGTTCCTTCCCTTTTCTTTCTTATCAGGAGCAGGAGAAGCAGGAAATTAAAAAAAAAATGACTGGCAATAGAATCAATAGAAATGAAAAGACATGTACCAGTTCGTTGAAATGTAAAACACTAGTTCAGTAGATATATGAGATTAGATAGATAGATAGATAGATAGATAGATAGATAGATAGATAGATAGATAGATAGATAGATAGATATTAGTTTTGAGAGATTCACTCTCACTAGTAATGCAGGTGGCCAGCATAATTAAGAGCAATGTAAGAGTACATAAGGACAACTGATTTTAAAAAAAATAGAATAGCTGCACTTTTATCTCTGAAAGACTCATTGTGTGACTAAAGATAATGACTACAAGGAGACTTCTCTGTATATAATCATACACGTGGAATTGGATAGATGGGAAATAGTGCACTTGAGCCAGAGTGACCGGATGTCCTACTTTCCATGACATATCCTACATTTCACCCCCCTGTCCAGGAAGAATTTCAAAATATCCTCCATTTTGAGCATGACCAAGAAGCATGAATTTATAGTTTTTTGTGGGTTTTTCGGGCTATGTGGCCATGTTCTAGAAGAGTTTCTTCCTGATGTTTCGCCAGCATCTGTGGCTGGCATCTTCAGAGAATGGATGCCGGCCATGAAAGCCTTCAACTTCAGCATGAATTTATATTTATAGTAAGTGATTTTAGCTTTTATTTTGGAATGCCCTACATTTTATGGGACTTTGTCCTCATTTAAGACATCTGATCACCCTGACTTGAATTGAGTTGCATTGAAGATGGACTTTGAAAATCTCCCTGTAGCCGCATGGCCAGAAGGCCAAGGAGCCTGCCTGCAAAAGATACCCTCGCCAGCATACCTTTACTAACAACTTAAACAACGTGCAGGCATCTGACTAATATCTCCAATTGTTTTTTTCCCTCCTGTTTGGTTTGTAACCAGTGTTACCAAATCACTCTCGTCAAAAACCCCTGAATGCAAGTCCCTGAATTTCTCCAAAAGTCCCTGAATGGGAGTGGGATTTCTGGGTGGGAGGTATGTCGACCATTTTTTTGGGCGGGAACTTCCAGGAAAGTATTAGGTTTTGATTCCCCATAATTGTATTTGGCAGAAGGCTTGAATTCCCAGAATCTTCCCTGAAATGTGGCAAATCCCCCAAATGGCCCTGAAAGCTTTCAAAAATCCCTATTTCAGGGGGGAAATCCCTAAAATTGGCAATACTGTTTGTAACTTCTTGCCTGAAAGCTTTCAACATGTATACTGTGCATTTCGGTTGGCTGATAAAGGTACCACTGATGGATTTTTGTTTGAATTTGTTAAACTGCCAACACAGTTACCCCTGCATGTTTATTGTATATAATAGATTTTTGTACTCACAGGGGAACCTGGATCCAAACCCCAGCAGATACCAAGGACCCATTGTAATTCACAATACTTTCTTCTCTGTCTCCAGCATTTCTAGATGCAGGTTATATTTTCCCATAAAATGTTTCCAATGTACCCATTAAAAAGTGAGCCCCATACATCTGAGCTTGGTCATTAGACAAGCCTGCCTCCATACTGTAGTTCAGCTCATAAAAAATGTGGTGCACCTACCAACTGAGAAAGTGAAGCAGCTGAAATTGTTGAAGAGAAGCTCAGGGAACAGAAGGTAAACTGTTACTCATCAATGGAGCTCAAACAGAAAAGAGGAAAGGAAGAATGTCACTCTCTAAGGCAATTATGTAAATGTCAGTGAGTTTGTTACTGAACGCTTATTTTGAGGCCATGGTGCAAAAATGACAGGGATGGCAAATCTGTATGAAGAAAATTAAGTTCCTCAAACCTCAAATGTGGGAAATATGATCAACACATCAGTCTTTGAAAGGTTAACTCTAGGAGAGATTGTGTCACTCATTTACTAGGCCAGCAAAAGATACGGAGGTAATACAGAAGTATGTTTCAGTGAACTGGAGGCAGAAATGTGTGTGTCCATGTGTGCACACGCACATATGCCTCCCTATTATCTGTCGACTTGTGGTGATTCCAGAATGTCATAGGGTTTTCTTAAGCAAGGAATACTCAGAGGTGATTTTGCCACTTCCTTCTTCTGAAATATAGCCTACAGCCTGGTATTCATTAGCTGCCAAGATGAAATGGGATCCAGTGCCTTCAGGGTATTTAGGAAGAGGCAGTTTTATATTGAATAAACACATATGAACCACAATCCAAAGAATTCCTACAAGCATGCACAAAAATGTGCATGCACACACTAGGATTTTGCTGAAGATTTCTTCCTGCAGTAGCACTTCTTGCAAATTGGCATTCATCTGTGCTTGGTCAGATTCATTACAAGCTTTCTATCCCTGTCACTCATGCTGTCACTCCTGCTGGCTTCTCATCTGCAGCTCCTTGGCATACTAGGAGGACTTGTGAATTCAAGCACATAGCAAAGGACATGCCAAATCTATTGTATTTCAAGCATCAGTTCTGAATTTCAAGCATCATCCAGGCTTTGATGGGATATCCAGTGAAACTGTCTGATAGTATCCTAAATCACTTTGAAAATCCATCAGATGTAACAGCCAGGCACAAGTAATACACCTTCTTACTAAGTCCTTTGCAGAAGTTAAGCAGCTTAGTAATATGACATTCACATTCACTAAGGAGTCCATAACAAGGAGTCCGTGACAAGGACATTATTATATTCTTACCCACAGAGACCCTTGTACCCAGTTGTTGTTGTTGTGTGCCTTCAAGTCATTCCCAATTTATAGTGACCCTAAGGCAAGCCTATCATGTGGGGCTTCTTGGCAAGATTTGTTCAGAGGGGATTTGCCTTTGCCTTCCTGTGAGGCTGAGAGTATGACTTGTGCAAGGTTACCCAGTGGGTTTCCATGGCCTAGCAGGGATTTGAACCCTGGTCTCCCAGAATTCTAGCCCAGCACTCAACTCACCACACCATACTTGTTCTACACTCATTTGTTACATGATATAAAATCTAGTGTATGATCTGCCACAGAAACTGAATGTGTTGGACAATGAAACAGCCCAAGGATACTATGGTGTCAAAGGATTCCTGATTTTGCCCACATGAGGGAAGTAATTTCAAACAGGTTGACAAGGAGCACAGGATGGTCAATACAGTCTAGGGTTTGTTCTTGCAAGTGAGGACAAATCATTTCTCCAATTTTCTCCCCATTTCAGAGAAAATGAATATTTCTGGACAGTTCTCACCTAGTTTTCACACATCTCAAAAGTGTTTTTGGAAATTGCTCTACACAGAAATACATATTGGGGGGGAGTTGTGTGGGAATAGTGGGAGTTTGTGCAAAAAACAACTGTTTCTAGGCAGTCATATGTGGATTTCTTTGTGCAAGATTGTTGTCTTGTATGCAAAAACAGCAGTCTTACCACAACAAAACCATGCATCTATTTTTGGTACAAGATTGCTGTTTTTTTGCACAGGGTGTTTGTTGTTCAATATGGAGGGGGTATAGAAAACAGCACTCTCATACACATGGCTGTCTGGAAAACAGTATTTTTGCACAGGATCATTTCCCAAAACATTTCAGGATACATTAATAATGAGCAAAATCTGCACAAAATTCTCACCACTCTGTTATTCTTCCTGACTGAGCTTTCCAACCCATTTTTTGGAAAGAAAATGAATAATAGTGAAGATTTTTTTTCCTTCCCTACTATAATCATAGACATAAAAATTTATGAACCACTGCAACATATTGTGCACCAACTAACTGCTTGCCCTAGCCTGCTGCAAACCTAACTGGGACTGCATCTGCATTGCAGAAATATTCCATCTTGACACCACTTTAATTGCCATGACTCAGTGCTATGGAATTCTGGGAATTGTAGCTTCATGAGACATTTACCCTTCTCTGTCAGAGAGCTCTGATGCAACAACAAGCTAGAATTCTCAGAATTCCATACCATTGTACTATGGCAGTTAGAGTGGTGCCAAACTGGATTATTTCTGCAGTGCAGATGCAGCCTGGGTATATGTGACTTAAGGTAAATTCTGTCTCTCCCAGCCAAGTCTTGGGAGAGCAAAGATTATGTTTACCAGAATCCTCCAATCTCCATGGTCACAAGAAGAAAATCAGCCAGACTCTGCAAAAGCCATGGAGCCAGCAGGCAGCTAATGTCACCTGTGACTGCCAGGACTCAGAAATGAGCAAGAGGAGAAGATGTATGCAGACCTCACACAATGGACTCGGGGTGCTAGTATTGTATTCCACATCATCAAAAATGTTTGGACTTTTAAATTCTCATTCATTTTCCTGGGATGGAACACAAAATTTTAAAACTCATTTTTCAGTTTTTCTACAATTCCAATATAAAAAAAGGTGGTAATTGTGCCACTGAAGGTGGTAGTGATGGTGACAGCAAGCACAGAGCAGAAGGTTTCCCTGAAATTTTACAATGGCTTTAAATAGCAAGTAAGTACACTAGCCATTTACAATGTCTATGTATTTAAAGGTTGCAATTGCATTATTGATTGTTTTTTTGACAGCTGAATTGTTTTAACCTTTTAATCTGTTGCCATGTGTGGTGCTACTAGAAAATGTTAAGGAAGACTTTCCCTGCAAACCTACTATCCAGGGAAGCAGGCCTAATCTCTGAGCAAGGTCATTGCTGGTGGACCTTCTAAATACATAATCTAGTCCTTCACCTATCTAACCACCTATACTTAAGAGATTTTCAAACACGAGGACTCTGTTTATCAGAGCTCAAAAGAATTACCTTCTAGGAGTTGTATTCCCAAAAGTTAACTTTTCCAAGCTTTACATCTGACATCCCTTGCACATAACCTAATATCATTTTTTGTTTCACTTGTGTCTTTGCTCATATGTTGCTTTGAGCTCTGGGACCATCAGCTATTCCCTCTTTGGTCTGTATGTCACTCATTCTCCAAAAGTATGTTACAATTTTAAATGTTTTGAAACAGGGCTGGGCAACTTCTAGCCCTCCAGATGTTGGACAACTGCCAACACGCATCATTGGTGACTGGGGATGATGGGAACTGCAGGCCTACAATATCTGAAGGGGCATAGTTTGTTCAACCCTGCTCAGAAACATAAGAGAATATCATAGCTGTGAGGTATAACCATTTCAGAATTTGCTCTACCTGCTCATCAACATTTTAACATAGAACAGCTGATCAAGCTAAGCACACAACTCCAAAGCCGATTAACCAGTCTGTCTCACACACAGAGAGAGAGAGAGAGAGCCAATTGCACAACCAAAGGTACAGCCC
Source organism: Sceloporus undulatus (assembly GCF_019175285.1). Taxonomy (NCBI): domain Eukaryota; kingdom Metazoa; phylum Chordata; class Lepidosauria; order Squamata; family Phrynosomatidae; genus Sceloporus; species Sceloporus undulatus. Next base: position 216,046,404 of record NC_056524.1, read on the forward strand.
ATCCCTATGAATGTTTATTTGACAATAACTCCCAGTGAATTCACTGGGGTTTCTAGATCTCCTGCTGCTGTTCAAAGAACTGTAACCTTAGTGGGCACAGTAAATGACAAAACTACCTTGATAAATGTGGAAATCACAACAGCTGAAGTGTTGTTCAGTTTTGATGAACTTTCTAAACTGATCAATCTGATTGTATTGTGACCATCTGAAGTGCTGTAGAGGTGTTGTGCTCAAATCGTTCATATTGAGGAAACTGATGAATTATTTCACTAGTAAAGTATGTGGTTTCTCAGTACAATTTAACATCACAAACATATTCCAGTTTTCAATCAATGAGGAAACACAGCTGTTGTTTGCATTAATGTTGCGGTTTGGTGAATGAAGGGATTTTCATGCACAGAGTTCCGTGACTAAAAGATGCCTCTCTGTTCCATTCTTGGTAAGTTACCATGACATGTGTCTAGTTACCGAACCACATACCTCCAGACTTACAGATTAAATTAAGCTCAATGTCTTGACATCTCACAACAAATATTTTCTTTTGTAGCATTCTGTGCTATGAAAACAAGTAAAATGAAATGTAGCAGGGCACTTTAAAAGGCTAACCCAAGACTGCTGCTAGTAGGAATGGAAGATTGGTTTGTTATTGTACCCTTGGAAAATCAGAATTTCCTAATGCATTATTTATTAGAAACACATGAAGTTTAGATGACATCACTGTAATTCAAAAGCACTTTGGGGGAAGCTATTGTCTCAAAATGCAGGCATCATTTGCCTTTGCAACTAAAATGAGTTAACCTGACAGACCAATGTTCAACAGTGTGACTTTTTTTATTTATTTTTCAAATTCTAAGCAAAAATTAAGTTGCATGGGATTTGTTATCAGTCTGACTATGAAGAACTCAATGTTTTTAATATTGATCCCATGCACTTTCTATTGTTTTGGGTTTTTTTTAATGGATTGTATCACAATATGTGATGATGGGGAATAATTTTTATTTTGAATGACAATCCCTTGATGTGTTTTTAATTTATCAATAAAGAATATTTTTTAAAAAAGAAATTGCATTTCAATTTCATGTGCATCTACCTCAAGAAATGACTTGGTGGCCACACCTGTGGATAAGTAGCCTCAAAGATCTGCATTCTGGATCCATTTACAAACATTTTTGCCACACAGGAAAGTATGACAAATCCCTTAGATGAACCACTCTTCTGGCATATTTCTTTATCCTAGATACATTCTATGATCCTGAGAAGGAGCCCAGGAAAAAAGAATCTGCTCTCTGGCCTCACAAACTGAACCGCCCTATAATGCAGTAGTTATGTTATTTCTGTAAACCTGAAAATACCACCATTTGGATATATATAAGGAAGATTAACAGCATAACTGAAGGAGCCATAGTATGGTCATTAAGCTCTGTTAACAGAAAAATACTAGAGGGACAAGGATATGCAAATAGTTTTTAAAAATCATAATTTGCTCTTCCTCCCCTCCCCATCCATCCCCACCTCAAGTCTCCATCCCAAGATAACACCAGGACTGGCAAGCCACATTGCCTAAAACTGCAAATTTTGAAAGAGCCATTTAAAGCATTTAGTGCCATAAATAAAATAAAAAAATACCCCCCACACATATTATTTTTGCAGCTGCAAAAAGATCTGCCATAAAGTGTCTGTGCTTTTGTATAAATAATTCCTTCAGAAAATCCCAAAGAATCCTTTTTGCTTTCAAAAAGCCAAAAACTCAGCAACCCATATCCTGTAATTTGACAAACGGAACACTGGAAGTCTTTTCAGAAATGTACAATTCATGGAAAAAATTGCTTTGCAGAAGGCAACTTCTGCATATCAGTTATATGCATCCAATCCTGACTGATGCCAAATATCTTTATGAGGTTTACAGTGAGCTTCCTGGTGTCTGTTAGTATTGGCAGTGCCTTCATTTGAATGTTTTCACTGTTTCTTTTCCTCAGAAATTGCACTTCAGTCTCATGTGCATCTACCTCAAGAAATGTCTTATCTACATTTGAATAAATCTGCTCAGCACTGATCTCAGACAAGTGTGACAATTGGCTAGCCACAAAATGCCAAATCAAAAAAGCCCCTTCTCCACCAGCTGTTCTGTCTTCAGCTTCAACCAACATTCAGCTTAGCAAAGAGAGCGCAGATGGGAAGTTGTAGTATCTCACTCTGACTCTTTCCAAGTCTGAGAATGTTGCTTTACTGGGCACCTGTGATTGGAAAACTCATTCCCTGGGCAGCTCCTTGTTACCTTCACATGTAGGCAGTTCTTTTACACACAGACGATGCACATCAACAGCAGGAATAGTTTGATCCTAGACAAAATCCATAATCCTTCAGAAGATGTGTGGACCTTGCTAAAACAACAGCTACCCTTCCATGGATGAGGACACTCAGCCAGATTTCTTACAGTGCTCTTTCCAAAATTCTGGCCACTTCTTCTGCCTTGTCTGAGCCAATCTCTGCTATACCTGTCTTGACCAAACCTTACCAAATGTAGCTGTCTTGTCTTCCATACCATTATGGTCTTCATGGGGTTTTTTTTGGGTGGGTTTTTGGGCTATGAGGCCGTGTTCTAGAAAAGTTTATTCCCGGATACAGGTTCCAGTTAGTCTTCCCCCCCCCCCCCCGACAGCAGTGGCAAGCTGGCCAGAATTGGTTTTAATGTGATTTTTAACTGTAATTGTTTTTTATTGTATGTATTATGTTTTGTATAATGCTGTACACCACCCTGATTGCAAGAAGGGTGGTATAAAAATAAAACTTTTATTTATTTATTTATTTATTTATTTATTATTCCTGATGTTTCGCCAGCAGCTGTGGCTGGCATTTTCAGAAGATGCCAGCCAACAGCTACTGGCAAAATGTCAGGAATAAACTCTTCTAGAAATCAGCCTCATAGCCCCCAAAACCCACAAAAAACTATGGATGCCAGCCGTGAAAGCCTTTGACTTCACATTATGAGCTTCCTTTGAGCACAAAGAACACTATCCTTTTCTCTTCGAGAGCAGTAAAGGCAAAGGAAAAGTTGGACATCACAGCCAAAACTCTCCCAAAAACGTAATAAAAATGCTCCCTATAAGGTATTTGGAGTCATTTATTTAAAAAAAAAACATTTTTTATCATGGGAGGCAGGGGCAGAGAAAAGTGTATATGTGCTACATGTGCCTCACATGTTGCACTTTTCCCAACCCTGGTCCAATGACAGAAAATCCATGGAGATGTGCCTAATCAGTTGCTCTTCTGCCCATGTTTGCTACTGTTAAGAAAGGGTGGAGTGGCATATGTTATATTATATTATATTATATTATATTATATATATTATACTGTTCAAGGTATTCAGGGATCCTTCAGCCAATATAATGCAACCAGCCACTCATCAGCTAACGTCTCCTTTGAGAAAGACAGATGGGTAGAGTAGGTGGACTTAAAAGCAGCACAAGGCAACTGGATTCTTCCCTGCCAATCTTTTCTTTGGCAAAGATGGTTGAAAAAGACAGAGAGAGCACTTGGGATGACTCTAACCATAGTCATGCAATCAGTCAAGAAAGACTTAAAAAGCTGATGTTGGATGATTACTCTAAAAGCAAGGCTGCCCACCAGAATTGTTAGTTTGGCTAGCAAGGTCAGTTAAAAGAATGTAGACTACATTAATGGGTCTACACCACCCATTGTACTGGTGGATAGTACCCTTACATGAACACTGATGAAACCAGGCTCATGTACTCACCACCTGATCAGGAACTACAATAAGTTGGCTCTCCGATCCTCCTTAGCTACATCACTCTTGCTTCTTCTGATATCTCACAACCCTTTTGTCCAAATTCTGCTGTACCAAAATGACAACAGCATTTGATGCAAAATATGGTTCTTCGTGCTGAACATCATATGTATTGAAGATCACAGTAACCATGATCTCCATTTTAAAAGTTGTCTTTTTCAAAAAAAAATAAATAAATAAAAAATAAAAGGTTAGAAATGTGGATAGCACAATGATTTACTGGCTAAAAAGCCAAAATCAGGGGCAATGTTTAAGCACAATATTTATTAATCATGTAAGTCTTCCCCTCCTTGGTTTCCCTCCTTGGTCTGATTTATGATTTTGAACAAATGGAATTGCCAAGCTTACTTGAATGCAATCAAAGTAAAGCCAAATATGCTGTCAGTTTCCAAACGGAATCGCAGCCTCTCATCTCCCCTATACATCAGGTTTCTGGCTCTTCCATTAAGTATAATAGACCTCAACATGCCATATTCTGTTAGGAAAGTATAGCATGGAAATGAATCCGACCTGCCAAATTGGGGGCAAATCTGATTCCACTGCTGTCAGAGCTGGATCTACAGTTTAGCATCTCATGGGATCTGCTAGACTGGCTACTCCCCCCGCCCCGCCGCCCCTGCATGGAATGATTTCTTAATTGAAAACAGCAACACTCATTCTTCCTGGACTGCCTGCAACTGATCAATGTCCAGCTCAGATCAGGGAAAATGCCAAGGGAGCATGTCAGCCACCTCTGTTCACCTTAGATTCTGAGCCAGATGTATTGAATCTCTAATCATGCAGCTATTCTCAGGGTTGTTTTCCCACGATCCTTCAGAAATCCAGGTGAAAAATTATCCTGGCTGCTCTTTACTATATACATAACAAGAGGAGAGTTCACACTAAAATTTGTGATTCTAAGGATGTAGTGGATGAGAAGATACTAAACTATTTTCAACTCAGAAACAATAATTACAACCCTCAATGGCTGGTGCCTTTCTGGAGTCAGAAATTTCATTATTGACATAATTAGCCTTTCTCCCCAATTATGTCAATAATGAAAGCTCTCACTCCAAATATTATTGACATTTTTAGGCCTATTCCTGAGCCAGCATGGTGTAGTGGTTTGAACACTGGACCGTGGCTCTGGAGACCAGGGTTCAAATCCCCATTCAACCATGGAAACCCACTGGGTCACCTTGGGCAAGTCACACTGTCTTAGCCTCAGAGGGGAGCAAAGACAAACCCTCTCCGAACAAATCTTGCCAAGAAAACCCCATTATAGAGACACCATAAGTATGAAATTACTTGACAGCACGCAACAGACCAGTCTTTGGCTGTTGTTAATCTGTTTCTGCAAAAACAAAAGCCTTGTGACATTTCAAAGATTAACAGGTTTCCTGTGGCCCAAGTATTCAAATGCGTGAAGTGTTATCTTCAGCTGGTAGAGATATACGCACATGGGTTTGATACAGAGTGAAGAAGAACTAAAAACAGTGGGGGCAAAAGGCCACTAAATGCAAATAAGTCTGTGACATTTCTAACAGAGCCCTAATGTATATACAAGATAAGAACAGACTGGTCTACTCTAAACAACAGTCATTGTAATGATGATACTGTCTTCCTAGCTATGATATATTGATGTAATAATAATAGTGCCAAAGCACCCTGATTCCCCATTATTTTCCTCAGGTTTTGATGGCAGTGCCAAAATTTACTTTTGCTTCTATTCATGTCCTCAACAAATCTACAACTGTGTGCATTCAAATAATTTACAAAAGCAACCATAAAGTTGTATGAGTCAGTAGCAGTGTCATGGATGAGTGTAGCATCAGAGGCTCTCAAGATACTGTAAGAAGGATCTACAACTCTGTGGGGATGGAACATTTTTTGTAATGGAAATAAATTTTAGAATTGGGTGAGGGTGGACAGTTCTAGAAGCTACTGTAAAATGAGATCACACCCCTTCCAGAGTCCAGGCTTAACCTGTAAGAGGTTTGTTCAGCAGTGGCCTTCACTGGTATTGACCACTGCCTCTTCTTCTTACTGCCTTCCACTGATCCTTTCCCCACTCACATCATCTCTTCAGCATTTTAAAGGGACGTAGGCAAACACCACAACCCATTTCTGCCAAAAGGCAGATGTTTGGGAACCAGTGGTGTCACCCTTTAAGGTGTCACTTGGTGTGGCCTGAAACCCCACACCTCCCTAGTAATGTCCCTACACACAAAGGTATGTTTTAGAGGGCTGGCAAGTAGTTCCATGTAACAAATAACCATCATGAGCTGGAAAGAAATATGACAGAAAATCTTGGGTTTTCATCGCAGATGCCCAGAAAGGCCTGTTCCTTCCCCGCTCCGCATTCTGGTGTTGTCTTCCAATTCATACGATACATGGCTCAAACCCCAGTCCTGGAGTGGACCGGCTGGCTGACATTCATCATGTCCCACACCAGAACTGGGGCATTACAAGGTCAAGACAAATTTTTAAAACTTACCTGTTGCTCCAGATTCTCAGCACAAGCATCACACTGAGCCATCCAGCATGTCCTGTGCCACCATGAGTTGCTCATTCTAATGTCAAAATGAGGCACCCAGCATGTAGTCATTGTCGGGTGACTCATTCTGATCTCAGAAATGAGTGACCCAAGGAAATGGCAGAGACACAGGGCAGCCAGCAGAATGCCTGTGCAGACAGCTGTAGCAGCACTGAAATAGAGGTCAGCGTAAAAGAGGCGGGTTAGGGCTATTGCAAGGCCAGGATACTCTGGACTGTTCCTGGATTATCCTGGCCAGTGCGGACAGGGCAATAGTTGCAAAGGGAACACTCACTAGATCACTAGCCATTTTTTTTTTTTAAGTCAGTTTGGAAACCACAGTCCAAGATAGTGATGGGTAAATGCATCCACTCAGGCTTAGTTCAGATGAGGCCATATGAACCTGCCAGAACACTAAGATCTGCAGGGGAAGGCTTCCTCCAGACCACCACCACACAGACTCACTTGGTGAGCACCTGAGACCAAGCCTTCTCGGTGGCTGCTCCTACCTTCTGGAATGCCCTTCCAGCAGATGATAGGATAGCCCCCTCTCTGCTTGCTTTTTGTCAGCAAGCCCAGATGTTTGTATTTAAGCAGGCATTTGATATATAATCATAGCAGGGTGGTTTTATGGAGTAGGTGTGTTTTAGTCATGCTTTTAAATTTTAAATATTTTGATGTAATTTTATACTGTTTTTAGATGACTTTAATTGGTTTAAATTTTATTGTAACTATTTTGCTTTTAACTGTGAGCTACCAGTCTCTTCTGGGTTCCTTCTGGGAGAAAGGCAGCATACAAATGAAATAGATAGATAGATAGATGATAGATAGATAGATAGATAGATAGATAGATAGATAGGATAGACAGATGACACTGAAGAATGGGAATTCCATCCCCTTCCAAAACATTGGTAAACTCCCCAAGAACCATTAGGAATCCATCCAGATCTTTATGTTTCTGAGGGCAGGGGCATCACTAGGTGGGTGAGGGAGGTGCAGACCACACCAGGTGACATGCCAGAAGGTGGTGTACACCCAGTGGGACTAATGAGTGAGCAAGAAAGTGTGTTGCCTTCCTTTTTCACTCTCCGAACAGACACACAAGACCCTGAATTACCTCAAATAAGCTATAGCCTGTGTTATACACAGACCTCAGCACTGGCCACCACCAGCAGCCACTGCTGGAAGTGGACAGTTCTTTCTGGTTAAGTTATGGCATGGCTATTTGCCTGAGCAGCCATGCCAGAGGCTAAACAGGCCATCCAGAGGCCTCAGTACCACCAGCCCCAGCAGCAGACACAAGTCTAAACCCCCAGCTGGTTATCTGTCCATGCCAAAAGAACTATAGACAGTTCCTCCACTTCCAGATCACCACCTCCACCGCCACCCCCTTAGCTTAGAAAGCAGAGTCCAGAGTGTGCCAAGCAGCATGAACAGGGCCAGGTACCACTTCAGACAAATCCATGTTTGTCATGGCAGACATGAAGTCCTGAGCATCTCCTTACAGTCAGTCTCAGCATGGATGTTGACACCTCCCAGCACCACAAGATGAAGGGACTCCAACACCAGCCCCATGACCACCCCAGCTATCTCAGGAAGGGAGACTGCTGAGCAGAGGGATGCACAGTATACCAACAGAATCCCTAGTCTGCCCCCCAGCACCCAGCCTCTGGTACACACCTAGAGAACTGGGATGGGGCACCTGGTCAGGGATATAGAATCCCAGTAGGCCACCTCCTCTGCAACTCCATCTCCCTGCCCCCTAGTTTTGGCTTTCTACTGCACAGAGAACCCAAGTGGACAAAGCTGAGTGAGATTAATCCCCTATACACACACACACACACACACACACACACACACACCAGCCTCACACAAATGTTCAAGTATTCATCTCTAAAGTGCCTATGAAATAAACCTATGTGTAGGATTGCCTGACCTTTTCTTGCTGAGGCTGTAGCTATTTTAAGAAGAGCTGCTGATGCTATGTGTGCTGCGTTAGATCAGGTTGGAAGGTCACAGTGGCCTGTAATGACCTACACTGTAGGAGAGCATTCCTACCAGATGGCACTACAAATTGCTGGGCTATCCAAACAATTAAAAAGATTAATTTCAGTTTCAGCCCTACCGTGGTTATCCATATCTTTGAGCAATGATGAGATAAAGGATGATGTTAAAACACAGAGAAAAACCAATTACACTGAAACTGGGGGGGGGGGACCTGTTTTGATGCCTGTCACGGATGTATTTCTATATGGAGATTCTTTGAAAAACAGATGACAATGCCTTTTTTTCTAAAGCAGGACCATATTCTTTCATAACTAATAATTTCCCTACAATTAGCTCTATTCTCCAATCAGTTTTAATGGCCTTCCAGTAAACAGGGACAGCCTGTGGTCAAAATAGTAGAGTGAAACACCCCGAGCCCCAATGCTCAGACTACCAGCAACTAATGGCCTTAAGACATATCACCAAAATCTTCTGACCCTCATGAACTATAAATTTTTACTGAATATCAAAATCATACATGAAAGTATTGCAGTCTGATGCTTCAATGTAATTAGGAAAATTATGTGCTTGTTACCATTGACTGGGAGACAGGATGTGCTACCTCCCCCTCTTTCTCTCAGCTTTGAAAAAAGAGGAAAGGAAACCATTATTTTCCCAATATAAATGGCCTTCTTCTTCAAAGCACCTACAGTTCTGTAAATGCACATATACTATAGCTGTCTCCTCATCCCACTGCTCAGTGGCAGGGGCCAGGGGGTGGGTGGGGGGAAACAATCTTGACCAGGAAAAGACAAAGAAGGAACCTAGTCTCTTAGCCTACCACATCCCTGTTCTTCAAGCAGCCACATGGGGCTCCTATTTAATAAAACAAAACTAGATAAGCTCCTAATCATCAGGTGTAGTTTTGTCACAAGGCATAAGCCAAATTAGACAAGATGAGAGTTGATCCATAATCATACTCTCTCATAGTTTTTCTAAACTTCCCCACCCAGCACAACATGGAAGCACTGAAACCCTCATCATCCCTCAGCTGAGTTTCTAAGAAGCAGGAGTTTCTGGGAAGTTACGTGTGTGTGAGAGAGAGAAAGAATGTGTGTGTAAATCAAAGACACAGCTGTATTAGTTTGAATACAGGACTACTGTAGTACCTTTAAGACTGAGAGAAAGAGGTTTGTAGCATAAACTTTCATAGATTTAGTCTATGTCGTCAGGTACTACAATATCCCTTTGCAAACTCTGTGTGTGTGAGAGAGGGGGGGGGCAATGGCCTCTGACTTTGCTAGCATTCGTCTACCTGTCTACTGGTCAGGTTTCAGTTCTGCCCTCAGAATGAAAATAATTCTTCATCCATAGCAAGAAAGCATATTTGCCATATCATTTTTCTGATCTCCTCTCACCTGGGCAAAATGCATTCATGTTTCTGTATGTGTTCCCCAGAGGAAACATTTTCAAGAAAGTGATTCAGAAGCAGAAGGAGAACAGTGCTAAACCTCTCACCTGTACTGCAACATCATGGAAGAGCTGATCAGTTTCTGGTCTCTTTCAAGTTCTGCCTGTTTGTTCTGTCCACCTGTCCTGAAATTTTAAAATTCCATGCAAACATTTCTGTATAAATATGTCTTTAAATAATATATAAATAATATTATACATTATTTATATATTTCTTTATTTTCTCAGAAAATGTGCATTTCTAATTGCATGTTATTGTGGAACAAAATTTTGATTATTATTTTTAACTCAGAACTACCATGCAAAATTTGGAGAACAGTGAAATCCACATTATTCCAGAAGAGGTAGATCAGGTGAGTTGTCACAGGAATCCACAAGCATCCCTAGATCACCTACTATTTCACCTGGTTGCATCCTAAGGCAAATTCAGACAAGACCAGAAAAAGGGCCCAAGCTCGACTCAGGCTTGCATCCTTCCAAGGTCGCTAAAATGAGTACCCAGACTGTTGGGGGCAAATTAGCTTACTTGCTAATTAGCTTACTTGCTGTTCACCGCTATGATCTTTGGAATAGCGGTATATAAATAAAACAAATTATTAAAATTAATTATTAAGATGACCAAAGGTCTGGAAATCAAGCTTTCTGAGGAATGACATGGGGAACTTGGTATATTTAGCTTGGAGAAAAGACTGATTGATAACATGATAATTATCTTTAAAGATCGGAAGATGTATCATGTAGAAGGTGAAGCCAGATTATTTTCTGCTGGTCCAGAAAACAAACCAATTGATTTAAATTACAAGAAAAGAGATTTCACTTAAATATTATAAAGAGCTTTTTCACTGTAAGAACTGTTTGACAACAGAATAGATTGCAGCCTCATCCGCATGCTCCAAAAGGCCCATTCCCCGCATCCATTCTGGTGTCATCCTGTTCAGATAATGCACATCCCAAAACTTGGGTCTGGTGCAAGCAGTACAGATGACATTCAGCATGATCCACACAAAAACCAGGGTATAACAGCCTTAAAGTGCATTTTTAAAAGTTACCTGTTACTCCTAATCTTCCAAGAAGAGTCAGAGCCCTCCATTGCTGCACCGCGGTGGCTGTCTGCATGGGTGTCCTGCTGGTCCACCTGGCATATCTGCTGCAGTCGCAGGTTGCTTGTTCAAAGGTCAGAACAAGGAACCCACTGACTGGCTGGGTGCTTCATTCTGACCTCAGAACAAGTGACCCAACACAGTGACAGTAGTGGACTAGGGTTGTCATCATTCTCTTCCACAAAACTGGGACAAAAGTATGCTAGATAGAATTGGGACGTTTATCCAAAACAAAAGCCTCCTATAAAAAATTCCCCCACCACACACCACACTTTGATATTTAACAATGCATACAGTCAGCATCCCATATTCATGGATTCAACCAGCCATGGCTTCAAAATATTCCAAAAATATACAAATTCCAAAAAACAAACCTTGATTTTTCTATCTTATATAAGGGACGCCATTTGACTATGCAAGTCTATATAGTAGGACTTGAGCATCCATGGATTTTAGTATCCAAGAGGTACCTGGAACCAAACCCCAGTGGATACACCAAGGTCCCACTGTTTTTCAGTTGTTGTTTATATATTGCCATCAATTTATATTCTGGGATTTGTAGTTTGTTGTCTCAACTGGGTCTGCTGGCAGGGACATTTTTCAAACCCTTCAATCCAGGATTTTCCTGGTTTTCTGAGATTAATGGTAAACCTACAGGAGACACACTGGGCAGCTCAGCAGGATGCCTGTGCAGATATCCATAGTGGCACAGGAATGGAGACCATTTCAGGGCAGCTGTGAAACCAGCATGCTCAGGGCTGCCTATGGAGTATTCTGGCCCATGCAGGCAGCGCCTGCCTTAGAGAGTGGTCGACTTGCCATCTTTGGAGGCCTTTAAAAAGAAGTTGGATGGGCATCTTTCTGAAGTGCTTTAGCTGTATATTCTTCCATGGCTTGTTCAACCAGACTAGAGGGTCTTTATGGTTCCTTCCAACTCTGTTCTAAGATTCTATTATTTCTGTGTTTATCTTAGCATATTTTCAGATTCAGAAATCTTTGCTCAATTGCTATTTTTATGGGTAGAATTAAACTAGGGTACTGTTTGGTTAGGAAGAATTCTGTTTTTAAAAAGCATTTTTGTCCATCTTTATTCTACTGGAGTCTGACCCTGTATGTTATCAGCACTGTTTAGAATGCTAGAGCAAACTTTGATGTTGCCTAGTTAATAAAAGAAAAACAGAATTGTTCATCTCTCCTATTTTTCTGTCTTGCAATAAACACAAAAAATATTGAAAGCTAGTACTATGTTCAGTATTAAATACCCAGGAGATTCCAGCCTTTAATTTCTGAGCTTTATTTTCTTTTATTACCAGTTGCTGAATAATATACAGTACTGCAGCTGAATGTGTCTTCCCCACCCTCAATTTAGGTTAGACATAGAATGAAATATTAACTATTGGGAAAAGGTTATTAAAATACCATTTCTCCAGTAATTTGTTCTGCAGCTATAATTGTAACCATACTGTGGGATTCTCCCAATAAGATGAAAGACACCCTAACCCAGGACAAGGTTTTTCAACAGCCTTTACAAGGCTCTTCTATTAACCACTGGGGTTTGACACATAAATAAAAAATTTCCATTCCAGGAACTCTGCTGGTATAGTTGGCACATCCCATCATGTTTAGCTTCCATGTAGTCTGTCCCAAGCAACATGTAGATGGCAAAAGGGACAGGGTGTAGCATGTTAAACAGTATCAAAATTTCAGTACTTTTTTAATCCAGCCCTGAGTTTATTCTTTGAAAATAAGCAATGACATCCCTGTTTTCAGTCCACTGTCATGCATGTATCATTGCCTTAAAACCAAGGATATGTGTAGACTCTTAAAAATGTGTTAATTACAATTTCCCAAATTTGGTGGCCCTCCCAAATCTGTGCCAAACATATGTGCCTCTTTTGTGCCACAAACCTAGAGTTTTGGGTTGCCACATGCAAGGGGTTTGATGTGACACTTCATGGTTACTGCACAACACCCAACATGAATCCCTTCAAGCCTATGTCAAAGGTTAGCACATCGCTAACATATTAGAATCAAAGTGCAGACAAACTTTATCAAAAAAGAGTTCCTTTTCTCTACTTCCCAGCTGTCTGCAGTACCAAAAATCAATAGGAATCCTGAAATCCAATTGATCCCAATCAGTCTGAGTAAGGATTTACTCAGGATTGTAATCCTGTTGTTTATTTATGGAATTGTGCGGTTAAAGCGTCTACCACCATCCAACCTAAAATATCCTTGATTTAAACACAAGCTAACATCTAATCTGCACTGCAGAAATAATGCAGTTTGACACTGTTCTAATTGCCATGGCTCAATGCTGTGGAATTCTGGGATTTGTAGTTTTGTGAAATAATTAGCCTTCTCTATCAGAGAATTCTGGTGTCAACAACATACTACTAATCACAAGATTCCATAGCATTGGCAGTTAAAACAGTGTCAACTTGCATTATTTCTGCACTGTAGATTAGACTCGAGTAAACTGCCATTTAGGAATTCAGATTATGCAGCCTCTGTTTAAAAAAAAACTCTAAATTTCTGTTTCTGTTAAAATATTGGACTTTTGGGGGCATAGTGGTATAGATCTCTTAAATTTGACATAATTTAGGACTTCAGCACAATCTGATCCTGGATTTATTACTAAAATGATGTATGGCAACCCTGTTATTCTTCCAAAATTATATATATATTATTTCTTTATAAACCAATAGTAACAGCAGTATCTGGAAAAAATGCCTTTAACCATAATCAGCTTTCTTCAGAACTAATTTCACTAAGGAGCTGAGATGCTGCAAAAGAGAAAAACACACATAAAAAGTTAGGTTAAGGTATGATAAAATGTCTGACTTTTCTAACTAATTTTTATTGCAGCTGAAAGCAGAAACTGAAAATCAAAGTTTCATTTTCATACTGAGCAAAGTCAATTATACAATCAGATCTCTATTGCTTCTGCCCCAGAATCCATCTGTGACCCTCAGCCTGAATGTGTTCAACTGCAGGCTCAATCTTGTTTACGTAAAGCAAAACAGAAAAACCAGACAAGCTGGAATTAACAGGACTACTAAAGAATTTTAGTCTTTAAGAATTTAGAGCAGTACAATAACTAGCAATTTATTGAAACCATTGAATAAGGCATAAATGATAAAAAAATTAGCTTGATAGAGAAAATCTGGACCACTTGTGGGATACATACTCACTACTACCAAATGCCTGTCAGAATAGGTGGACTCAGTTGCCAATAACCAAGATAGCATTGTCGTATAGTAGAAACTAGAGATTTATTCTGGATATCAAGACAGAAAGTTCCCCATCCCAGGGTTCAGTGTCAGAACTGAAAAAGTTCCCACTCAGATCATCACAAATACATTCCCATCCACCAGCCCTCCTTTCCAACCCTGATCGCTTCCCTTTGATGCAGATCAAAGGGCCCTTCATGTTTCCCTCTTTCTTCTCCTGTGTTATCATTATATCTCTCTTCAGGAAGAAGATCATCACTGTTTCACACCTCAGATCCACGGCAGGAAGACAGGGGACATAAAACTACAATTCCTTTGCACCGCTGGCCACCTGCTCCTCGTGTTTGTTTCCCAGGCTTGGATTTAACATAATTGATATCCCCGTCTCAATAGCCAACATACAATGCAGCATTAAATCACCATATCACCATGCCCTCATATCCTCATCCCCTAACTGAGATAAAATCTCAGGTCTTCTGCACCTATGAACTTTGCCACCAACATGGGGTCCTTTCTCTGGTGTCAAAATAAGCCAGGGTCAGAGATATGAGATAATAGATAATGGCTGAAATCATCTATCACAGTACACATTCCATAACTTTGCATATACTTAGCTATGTAGCAGAGATTAAGAAACCCTGTTAATGAATTGTGAAAATGTGAAATGGAACACTGGCAGAAGTGATCTAATATGCACTGGCACTCCCTAGCTGGTATCTCTATGCATAATGAGACCAATGGGCATCGATCCCCTTGTACATTGGTCCCGGTGCCACATTGTTCACTTTGCTATGTAGCAATGGGATACCTCCAAAGTGACCCAAAGCAGCTTTATTTTGGCCTGTCTGTTCAGGCCCAATATCACAGCAGCCCTTTACTGGATTACATTATGGAACTGCAGTTCTAATTCCCACAGACTTTAGTCCCCAACAATATTCTGGCCATTTATTTTTAAGCTGCAATTCCTCAGACTTCCCAGGAAGCATGGCCACTCTGGGAGCTGTAGTCCAAAGAAGGTTTTTTAAGGCTCTACAGCCTTTGTTGCCTTTGATCCTTTCACTGGGCCACTCAGGGATACAGAGTGAAAAAAGGGACAGTACTCCCCTTCAAGGTTCCAATGCACTAGATTCATTAATTTACTCCATCCTTCCAGGAAAAAAAAAGTATAGCAAAGCCAAATCTGTTCTAGGGTAATAAGATTGATGGAACTATAGCCTAGGGTTTTTTTTTGTCTGTGAAATTCTGTAGTTTTGCTTTAAATAGCTATACCTGCCTTCTTCTTTTCTGTATTCAATTTGCCCACCAAACAGCTTACCTCAATTGAATGCAACTATTCAGACTAATGCACAAGGATAAAAAAGAATATTATAAAAATTAATGCAAAGAAATACAAGAAAATAACAAAAAAGGAAAAACAAGAACTCTCTCCCACAAGATAAGAGAAATTAAAAGGAAGTTCAAACCAAAAATAGAAATGCTATAGGACAATAAAATAAGTAAATAAAACTTGTATTTGTATCCCACTTTTTGTAAAAATAATCAAAGCGGGGAACAGCATATAAAATCATACAGTAATATACACAATATCAGTGCCTTAAAAAAAAGAATTAAACAAATTGAGATTAAAATTACATAAATAATATTAAAATCTAATATTCGTGGGCAGAGTCATGGCATAGACCAAAAGCGTCCATGGTGTATGGAAGTGATTGTTATGTGGCCAAGGACTTTATTCTGGAAAGGCCTGCCAGAAGAGATTCATCTTGACAGCTTTTTAAAAAGTGACTAGTTCGTGATTTCACGGATCTCATCCGGCAGGCCATTCCACAGACTGAGAGCGGTTGCAGAAAACGTCCTCTGGGAGGTAGCAACTAACCTGGTCTTTAAAGGTTGTAATAAATTCCTCCCAGAGAACCAGAGTGTACGGGGCAGATTATATGGAAGTACAGTCCGTCCTCGCCTTACGCGGGGGATCCGTTCCGGATCCCTCCGCGTAAGGTGAATTCCGCCTATGCTCGAGCCCCATTGGAAACAATGGAGCTCGTGCGCGGCGGTGCGGCGGCGCAGGCGCGCTTGGCGCACAACGGGCGTGCGCGCCCATTCAATTGAATGGGACACACTGCCCCTTCTGCCCCACGCACACCCCACAGCTTGAGCGCGTATGCTCAAGGCCGCGTATGGCGCGGGCACACTGTAGGTGATTCCTTAAATAAGTTGGACCCAAGCTATGTAGGGCTTTAAAGGTAATAATCAACACCTTGTACTGTGCCTGGAAACCGATAGGTTGTCTGGGAAAGCAGCCAAAGGGCTGATAAGACAGCTAGTTCTCAAACAAACAAACCCCCCCTAGAACAGCAAAGTCAGTGTAAGCTACAAGGTCCTGAAGTTTCACAGTAGCTCTACCAAAAGGGATTACCAAGAGAATTGTCAGACGGTCCGAGGTTCAGGGTATCAGAGAGGCAGGTCAATAAAGCAGTCCAAGGTCAAGGTTTCCGGGTAGTCAAGACAAGAAGCCAAAGGAGCCAGAGACAAAGTCTTTCCTCTAAGAGTCAGATATCCACTGGCAAAGAAACACACATGCTCCAGGTGCTTAAGAAGGCAAGGAGCTGGCCTTCAGCTGTGTCTGATTGCGAACACGCTTCTGATAAAGCCTCCAAGATCTTCGAAGGCCCTCTCTTTCTGCTCGACGCTCCTTGAAGGTAGGCACACTGCCCAGATCCTCCTCCATGTCCACAGCCTCGGCACCAGGCAAACTTGACTGCTGAACCTCTGGAGGGGCCACAGACTCTGCTCCAGCAGAACTAGGGCCAGCCCCTGGCTCCTCCATTACAGGTTCAAGCCCCAGGGGCTCTGGCTCTTCCATTACAGGTTCAGGTCCCAAGGGCTCTAGCTCATCCTCTGAGTCCTCCAAGCCGTCCTCCAGGCTGGGCATGACATAGGTATCCAGTAGAGTGACTTCAATATTGCTGTTATATGGTCACTCCTGGATGTTCCGGAGACCAGTCTGGCTGTCTTATTCTGTACCAGTTGAAGTTTCCAGACTAGGCACAAGGGTAGCCCCATGTAGAGCGCATTACAAAAATCGAGTCCTGAGCTTACCAGTGCATGCACTACAGTTTCCAGGTCTCCCGGTTCCAGGAAAGGGCGCAGCTGGTGTATCAGCTGAAGCTGATAACAGACGCTCTTGACCATCACTTTCACTTGATTAATCATCTGAAGCAACGGATCAAGAAGCACCCTCAGACTGTGAACCCAGTCCTTTGAGGAGAGCGTGAGCCCCTCTAGGACTGGAGGTTGAAACCCAATACCTGGTTTGTGGGGGCCCTACTGTAAGTACCTCTATTTTGTCTGGATTTAGCTTGAGTTTGTTTTCCCTCATCCAGTCCTATTACTACCTCATTCAGTCCATTAATGACAAGAACAGGAACACACTACAGGACCAAGAAGATATCATAAAAGGCTGGATGCAGTAAACAATCAAGTTATATAAAATAGATAAAAATATGAAAAACACATGGAATGAAGAATCATACATACTCCAAATTCTAATAAGAGAGGTGGAAGCAGCATTAAGAGAAATTGGGAAAAATAAATCACCAGAAACAGATGATACACTGATTGAACTGCTGCAATCCACACACACAGAGAATCAACTCGAATGTTAACTAAAATATGCCAACAAATGTGGAAAACAAAACACAGGCCAACAGACTGGAAACACTCAATATACATCTCTATCCACAAAAAGGACACAAGAGACTGTAGCAACTATAAGACTAGAGCACTAATCTCCCATGCAAGTAAAATTAGCTTAAAATACTGCAAAACAGACTCCAGCCACATATGGAGAGAGAAATCAAGCAGGGTTAACGAAAGGAAGAGGCACTAGGGACCACACTGCAAACATACAATGGCTAATGGAATGCACAAAAGAATTCAAAAAGAACATTAACATATGCTTTATAGACTATATAGTAAAGCCTTTGACTGCATTGATCATGAAAAGCCATGAAACGCTCTCAAAGACATGGGAGTGCCAATATACTTGATAGCTTTGCTGAGAAATCTATACTCAAGCTATACTCTATACCATTGTCAGAACACAATATAAAGATTTGAGCATCCATAGATTTGTGCATGGTTCCCAGTAGGCAAAGGAGTCAGGCAAGGTTGCATATTATCAAAAATTTGTTCAACTTGTACACAGAAAATATCATATCAAGAGCAGGGCTAGACTCAGAAGAAGGACTGAAGATAGGATGGAGGAATATCAACAATCTAAGATATATGGATGGTACAATATTAATAGCGCAAAACATCAATGACTTGGAGCAATTACTAAGGAAGATGAAAGAAAAAAGTGCAAATGCAGGCCTGCTGCTGAACGTAAAGAAAACAAAAACCACAGAGGACCTACATAAATTTAAATTAGACAATGAGGGAATTGAAATAGTCAAATATTTCTTGTATCTGGGATCAAACATTGCCCAGAATGGAAACTGCAGTCAAGGGATAAGAAGAAGACTTGAAACAGGAAGGACAGCCATGAAAGAGCTAGAGAAGATCCTAAAGAGGAAAGATATACAACTAAGCACCACAGTTAGAATCATCCAAGCCATAGTATTCCCAATCACTGTGTATGGATGCCAGAGCTGGACTGTGAAAAAGAAGATAAAAAGAAAATCGACTAATTTGAAATGTGGTGCTGGAGAAGAGTGCTGAGGATACCGTGGACAGCCAGAAAGAGAAACAAATGGATCCTTGAGCGAATCAGGCTAGAAATACCCCTGGAGGCCAAAATTATTAAATTGAGGCTGTTGTACTTTGGCCACATCATGGAAAGGCATGACTCACTGGAAAAGATAATAATGCTGGTAGAGGGTAGAAGAAGGAGAGGTAGACTGCACACCAGATGGCTAGACTCAGTTAGGGAAGACACAGGTAGGAGTCTGCAGAAAATAAGCAGAGCAGTGGTGGACAGGGAGACTTGGAGATGTCTCATCCACAAGGTCGCTATGAGTTGAAGTTGTCTCAAGGACAGCTGACAACAACAAAGAATCAGTAAACTGAGATCTCAGACAAGCATAGTGTTGTCTCCATACCTTTTTGAGAATCTCTTCCTTTAGCCTCCAAATGATAGGAAAAATATAATAGGACTAAAAGTGGATTTAGATTCCCTTTTAAAATAAAATAACCCACCACACTAAATAAATGACTATTTGTTCATTTATTATAAATTCTATTGATATTGCAAAAACCTATTTGATAGAATATTTTGATTGGATGGCCACCAGCTTACTCTTTGCAAAGTAACTGATTATTTTTTTAAAAGACATAAGTGTAAATAATGTCTTAGATCCAATACCGCTTTGGGGAAAACTTGCTTACAACATTAAAGTTAACTACAATTAACAGTTTGTGTAGTTCACTTCCAGGAAGCCATTTCTAATGTGCATAACCATTTGGGAATACTGAGGACACTGGAACAAGCTTTCAAAATCATAATTCAGCCTCACAAAAATAATGAGATATATGGTGTCTTCATTTCTATGTCCTTTCCCCTTTAATTCCTTTACTTTAAAAAAAATTGCAGATACCTGGTGAAGTTTTTGTTCATAATCATGAAGATACAATTTGGTTTTATCTGGGATATTTTTAAAAATATTTTTTTATTTTTATTTTTTCACTACACAGAGGGGTTTTTTATGCTCCATCAAGTACTGCAAGCATAAAATTGTATCCATGGAACTTAATGTAGCCACATGAACTGTTTTCTGCTAATTCCCAGTCTTGACTTTACACAGAAGGGAACATTAGTCAAAAATAGGCTGAAAAAGACTGGCCGCCTGGTTTTTTTGCACATAAATTTTTAAACTTATAGATAAGGATATACGGAAAGCACACAATAACACTACAAATGACTTCTTCAGTATATATTACACAGATTGAATTAAAAAACGGCATTTATTTCATTTCATTTATATGCCGCCTTTCTCCCCAGAGGGACCCAAGGTGGCTCACAGATTTTGCACAAAGCATTTGCAATGACATGCTGCTTTTTAAAAAAATCTCAACTGACATGGCAACTTCTTTTTATTCAATCCATCTACTGTACACTATAGAAGTCATTCATGGTGTTGTTATATGCTTATAATACAGTACAGGTATTCATTTTTATTTTAAAGAAAACTACTACATTTTTATTTGAAACATTTTTATTTTAAAGAAAACTACAACAACCAATGCAGATAAATAGAATACAACACCCCCCCCAAGATAGCAAACAGACACGTTAATGTATTATTATATGCCGATGATGCAGCGATCTTATCCTTGACCCCAATTGGTCTAAAAAGAGCTTTAAAGTCCTTAGCTACTTATTGTATGGAAGAAAATCTAACTATAAATTACACCAAAACTAAAATCCTTTCTTTTACCAAACACCCAAAAATGAGAAAATGGAGGCTAGGAGAGCAAACTATTGACCAGGTCAAACTTTTTAAATACTTAGGAATTGTGTTTCAATCCACAGGGAGCAGAAGAGCTCACCTAGACTATGTCATCCGAAATGCTCAAAGGTCGACTAATACCATCCAAAGGTTCTTCTTCACTAAGGGAGCTCAGTTTATTCCAGCTGCAATTAAACTCTTTCTGGCTAAAGTAAAACCACAATTACTTTTTGGAGTACAAATAGGACCCTATAAAGATCCTACCCCATTAGAACAAATTCAATCCAAGTTTCTAAGGAAAATATTTCAAGTAACTTGCAGCACACCAAATGCAGTTATTAGAAGGGAAGCGGGAGTTAGTAAGCTGGAGACAAGTATGTGGTTTAATATTCTCACATACTGGCTCAAACTGAATAAAAATCCAGGAGGGTTGATTAAACTTGTCCTGGCTGATTCATATAAATCCTCTTGGGAAATAGAAATAAATAAGAAACTGAGCACTTTAGGTTTCTCTAGAGATGTTATTTTGAGCCTAAATCTAGATACTGCAAAATTGACCATCAAACAAAGATTGTTGGATATTGAAGGCCAGCTGGAGACTGCTGCCTTTCCTAAATATATTATAGCCAACAAACAAATTCGGGTTACATCACCCGCAGTGTATCTGTCCCAAATTACTCTCCCTAAATTTAGGAGAGCTTTCTCCTTGGCCCGGTTTAATGCTTTACCTACAGCAGTACTGGAAGGGAGGTTTAAAAAAGTGCCTTATAAATTCCGTCTTTGTCCATGTGGTACGGGCGCAATTGAAACTATCGAACATGTTGTTTTATATTGTCAGTTCTACAAAGACACCCGCTCCCAGTTGATTGCCCCCCTCTTGAGAAAATACCCTGGCCACTCTGATGCTTTTTATATTAGCAATCTATTAAACAGTCAGACACCCGAAGTGATATTTAATGTAGCAAAGTTTTGTTATATTATATGCAAACTCCGATCGCAAATGGTAAATGGGAAATAATATATTTAAGTCTGTTAATTTGCTAGATTGAAACACCCAGGAAAAGAATTCGGAAGGTTTCTGAAGCTCGGCCTTGGATTTGCCTGAGCTAAATGATTGTTAACCAAGATGGGGAACATAATATTTCAGACCTTGGCTATACTCATCGCCTACTAACAAGATTGCTATTTTATTGTTTATGTCTTAAAAACAATATGTATTAAAGACATAATTATTAATCCAAGAGTACTGGAAACTAACGATTTTAATCGTGTGTAGCTGTATGCCTTTAGGGGAATTCTAGGAGAGATGGTGACTAGCACCAGATTTGCCTGAATTAATTGAAGAGACAAGGATTTTATTATGATTTTAAATGACTGCATAAGGGTGCATGGCACCATTTATAACTGTGTTCAGAAACCCACAAATTTCTACTGCAATTTCTGTAACTATGTGTTGTTATAATTCTGTGACTATTGGTCAATGACCGAATAAAATTTTACTACTACTAGAATACAACACAAAAATAACATAATTCAAGACCAGAAAGGAATAAAAAGATGTTGGGTGCAATACACTGAAGAGTTATATAAAAGAGATGACAATATGAAGGATACATGGAAGGAAGATCCATAGGAAGATGAACTTCAACTTCTAAAAAGCAAGGTGGAAGCTGTAATAAGGGAAGTGGCAAAAAACAAGTCTTCAGGAACAGATCCTATTCCAATCCAACTGCTGCAATCCACATTGACAGAGTCAACTCTAGTGCTAACCAACATGTCAACAGATATGGAAAACAAAGCAATGGCCAACAGATTAGAAGCAATCAATATACATCCCCATCAACAGAAAAGTAGAGACAAAAGACTGCAGCAACTATAGAACCATAGTACTGATCTCTTTCGCAAGCAACATCATGCTCAAAATTCTGCAACATAGTCTCCAGCCATATATGGAAAAAGAGATCCCGGAGGTTCAAGCAGGATTCAGGAAAGGAAGAAGAATAGGGACCACATCGCAAACATTTGATGGCCAATGGAGCACAACAAGGAATTCCAAAAGAAAATTAGCATGTGCTTTATAGACTATAGCAAAACCTTTGACTGCTTTGACTGCATGAAAGGTTTTGGAATGCCCTGAAAGACATGGGAGTGTCAACACATCTGATAGTCCTGATGAGAAATCTGTATTCAGGGCAAGAAGCTACTGTCAGAACAGATCACGGAGAAACAGAATGGTTCCCAATTGGCAAAGGGGTCAGACAAGGCTGCATCTTATCACCCTACTTATTCAACTTATATGCAGAATATATTGTAAGGAAAGCAGGCATGGACACAGAAGAAGGAGGAGTGAAAATAGGAGGAAGAAATATCAACAATCTGAGATATGCTGACGACACCATAATACTAGCAAAAAAACCCACAGATCTCAAACAACTACTAAGGAAGATCAAAGAAGAAAGTGCAAAGGCAGGCTTACTGTTCAATATAAAGAATACAAAAATAATGACCACAGAGAACTTACATAAATTCAAACTAGACAATGAGGAAATAGAAACAGTAAAAGTTCTCATATCTAGGATCAATTATTGATAGAAATGGGGACTGTAGACAGGAAATCAGAAGAGGTTTAAGAATGGGAAGGGCAGCTATGGAAGAACTAGAAAAGATCCTAAAATGCAAAGATATATGACTCAGCACCAAAGTTATACTCATACATTGTATTCCCCATTGCAATTTATGGATGTGAGAGCTGCAAAGTTAAGAAAGATGATAGCAAGAAAATCAATGCATTTGAGATGTGGTGCTGGAGAAGAGTACTGAGAATCCCAACAAATGGGTCCTAGAGGAGATCAGATCAAGCCAGAAACCTCCCTGGAAACCAGGATGACAAAGCTTAGGCTGGTGTACTTTGGACACATCATGAGAAGACATGAATCACTGGGAAGAAACAATAATGCTAGGAAAGGTAGAGGAAAGTAGAAAGAGAGGAAGGCCACATGCTAGATGGATGGACTCTATTAAGGAGAACATGTGTATGAGTTTACAGGACATAAGCAAAGTAGTGGAAGACAGCAATCTTGGAGATGCCTCATCCACCATGTGTCGAGATCGACTCGAGAGCAGTTAACAACAAAAATTCATTTTTATATTTGTGCTTATATAGTAATATTCATGATGGCACCTAAGAGTAGTCACAAAGCTAAAAGAATCCATAAGTTTCCCAACTTGCAAGAAAAGGTAGAACTAATCAAACTTAGTGAGAAAGGCATGTCCATGACTGATATAGGCTGCAAGCTAGGTGTATTTCACTCAACACTTAGTAAAATTGTTAAGAATAAAGCCAAAGTGTTGGACAAAATTAAAAATGCTACGCCAGTGCATACTCAAGTTATTAGAAAGAGGGACAGTCTAATTGCTGATATGGAAAAACTTTTAAATGTGTGGATTCAATGCCAAATCACAATATTCTTCTAAGAACAGGCATTATCCAGGCCAAACCCCTAAGTCTATTTAACATAATGAAGGCAGAAGAAACATTTGAGGCTAGAAAAGGCTGGTTTAATAGATTTAAGACAAGGTCCAATTTGCATAATAGAAAAAAGTGCAGGGAGAAGCAGCTAGCATAGATTTCACAGCTGAAAAAAATACCCTGCAGAGCTTGAAAAATGTATAGAAGATGGTCACTATACAAAGCAACATATTTTCTATGTAGATGAAACAGCCCTATATTGGAAGAAAATGCCAGCTAGAACTTTTATTGCAAGAGAAATCTATGAATGGATTCAAAGCTGCGAAACATAGGCTAACACTGTTACTAGGGGCTAATGCAGCTGGTGACTGCAAGGTAAAACCTGGGCTTATATGCCATTCAAAGAATCCTAGAGCCCTTAAAGCCTAGCCTTCCAGTTTATTACAAGAGTAATGCAAAAGCCTGGATGACTGCTGATTTATTTGCATCTTGATTCCCAGATTATTTCAAGCCTACAGCTGAGGCTTATTTCAGGGAACAGAAAATTTCCTTTAATATTATGCTGCTTGTTGATAATGCTCCAGGCCACCCTAGAGCTCTGACTGAGTCCGTCAAAAAAATTCAGGTTCCCTTCATGCCTGCAAACACAACTTCATTACTGCAGCCAATGGATCAAGGTATGAATTCAGCATTCAAATCTTATTAACTAAAGAGGACTTTTGCCAAGGCTATAGCTGCATTCGATGATGATCTTTTTGAGGGATCAAAGCAAAGTAAATTAAAAGCTTTTTGGAAAGATTTCATTATCTTAGACAGCATTAACACAGTTAGAAATGCATGGCAGGAAGCTAAAGTAAGAACTTTGAAAGGTGTTTGGAAGAAACGTATTCCCACACTCATGGACGATGAAGGATCCACTGGAGGGAATCACTTCAAATGTTGTTGACATAACAAGTAAATTAGAATTAGGTTCACATGATGAGGCCCTCACTGATGAGGATCTGCTGTTATTTCAAGAACAGAGAAGGCTGCCTGATGATGTGGCTCAGCTTAGGGTACTGACTAAAAAATTAGAAGAAAGAATAACCAAAACAGAGGATGCAATTACACTTTGCAAAAGGGTTAATCCCAATTTTGAAATAAGTTCAAAAGTAAATAGAGTCCTAGAAAATCAAATAGCCTGTTACAGAGAAGAGACTAAAGAGATTCAGAGCTGTCAAGAACAGTAGCAACATTAACCCCTGTAAGATTTCCATCAAAATACCCCTCTGGAAAAATGAGATTGTTTGAAGTTTCCTGTCCTTCTGACTTTCCTCAATAAATTGCCATCATTCATTCATATACTCAAGAATCGAAATAGTTAAAGGCAAGCTTTTGTTCTTTTTATAGTATATTGCTTACATTTTATAGTGGTCAAAATGCATTTGCAAGCTTTAAAAAATGGGTTCCGCATTTCAACTATTTCCATTTTTTGACAGTGCTCTCATCTCTAACCTGCCAAATAAATGGGAGACACCTGTAGTAAAATGCCTTAGGGTTAAGTCCCGTGCCCAGTGTTGCTTAACTTCCATATAAATTATTTAGATGATATCAAATCTACAGATGACACCAAGGCGGGTTACAGACCGTCAGAAAGTACGAGACGAGCGCGTACTAGGGTTAGGAAGGGGCCGCACCCCCCTAACCCTAGTATGCGCTCCGCGTGCACAAAATGGCGGTGGCCGTTCCACATGGCCGCCGCCATCTTGACATAGCAGACGCGCTGCATCCGCACATCACACCCCGAAAATTACGCCGCGACTAGCGCCTCCTGGCATCTCTTCCGGGGCGCGAGAAGGAGCGTGATTTCCACGCTCCTTCTCTGCAGCATCCGGGAGCCGCGCGGTTTAAAGGCTGCGGCTCCCAGATGCTGCAAGCGGAGGCGGAGCCAGACCGCCGCTTTTTGGTGGTCTGTGACCCGCCCAAATTAGGAGAAGTAACTAATACCCTACGAAATATACTGCATAAATATAGGATGGTACACAGGGCTGGTTCATCCATATAGCCAAACTAGACAGCTGCCTAGGGCGAAAAATTAGGGGCAGCTTGGCAGCTTTTTTGTATAATTTTTTGGCTTTTTGACTAATTCTCAGTACTATGACGAGAGACTGGAACCTAAATTTTATGTCATGTTTAGTTTTAACAAACAAAACATCAGAAATCAAGGGTGAAAATAATTGTGAGGGGTGACAGGGGGTGCCAAAATATTTATCGCCTAGGGTGGCCAAATACCTAGAACCAGCCCTGATGGTACACATGTGGCTTTAATGCAGTGAAAAAGATCTGGAGGTTTCAGTAGCTTAACAAGAGTCAACAGTGAGATGCAGCAGCCAAAAAAGCCAATACAATTCCATGTTGCATCGATAAAAGAGTAGCATTCAAACTGAGTGCTACTGTATCTTGTTTTGTTCAGACCTCAGCTGGAATATTGTGCCCACTTCTGGACACCATAGTTCAAGAAGGATATTAACAAGTGGAAAATGTCCAGAGAAGAGCAACGAAGATGATCAAAGGTCTTGAAAACAAGCCTTAGGAGAAATGATTTAGGGAGACGGGTAGGCTTAGCTTGAAGAAGAGAAGACTGAGAGGTGACATGACAGCTATTTTTAAATTTAAAGGATTTTAAGTACAAGATGGAACAAGCTTTTTTTTCTGTTGCTCAAGAAACTAGAACATGAACCAATGAATTCAAAATGCAAGAAAAGAGATTCCAGCTAGACTTTAGAATTTTTTTTTTTACTGCAAGAGCTGTTTGACAGTTGAATACATTGTCTTTGGAGGTCTTTAAACAGAGGCTGGATGGGCATGTTTCAGGAGTTAATGTACTTATTCATAGTAGTGGGATTCAATACTGTTAGCTTGTGATCTAATGAATAACAACCCTATGAAGTGGGTCAAGCCGAGAAAGAAACTACTCCAAAGTTATCCAGTGAGTTCCATTAGGAGATTTTCAAGAAATTGTCTAACACTTCAACCATTAAATCACAGTCACTGTGGTTTAATATTGTGGTGGTTTCTTTAATTTAATTACTGGTTGTTTTATTTGTAGTCAATAAATATAATTAAAGACATAGATCTATTTACTACTTGAAGAACTCAACCAATGTGAAAGAAGAATAAGCATTTGTTTTATTTGCATTTTATTATGATACGGAAATTTTAATATAGTTTTACTGGAAGCTGAATTTAGGGCCCTGGTAGGATAAGGGGGGAATTTTAACATAAGACCCAGAAGTAAAAAAAACAAAAAAAACAAAAACCTCTTTCATGTATTTTGAAGGATTCTTGAATGAGATGATATGGCCTAAGTTCAGGAGTTCATTTATGCATGACTCAAGAAAAATGCTAAAGAAGGAGCAAGGCCAGACCTGCCATTACAGAGAGAAAGAAAGAGACAGTTGCTTCAGATAGCACATAATAGCTAGAGCAAAAAGGCAACAAATTGTTAGATAGTGATGCGATACATACTGCCCCAAAACGATGGGCTGTAGGCGCTGGTTTTTCTTCCGGAGAGATGCTGCAGCAGCCAAACCGTGCAGCGTCCCTCCAGAGTAAAAAGAACCCAGAAAAACGTGTTCTTTTTGTGCTGTCCGGCACACGTCACGATTGTGCCATTGGCCCACTGGTGATGTAAGCAACGTGCAGCGACATCTGTACACTACACATCGCTTACATCAAGATGGCAGCCCCTGTATGGACGGAAGGCCGCCATTAGGCTGCCGCCATGACGTGCTAGGGTTCCTGAATGTGCAGTTGGTGCACGCTTCGTAACCCTGGTATTGGCAGCAACACAGCGCTTTTGGGCGGTCTGTCCCAGGCCATCAATTTCTTATTATTCTATGATTATGCTTTCCTGGGGGATTTTCTGCCTCAGCAACCAAAGTTATTTGATTGGCTTTGGACACTACTATAAACGGTGAATTTTGAAGGGAAACTCACTATTTCCTTCACCTCCTCAGGCTGAATCTGCACTGCAGAAATAATGCAGTTTGACACCAGTTTAACTGCCATGGCTCAATGCTATGGAAGCTCCTACACTGTGCCCCTCCTGAAATGGAGGGAATGTCCTGAGCCAGTCCTGGTCTACACTGTCTTGTACAGGGGTAGGCAACCATTTTGAGCCGGGGGCCGGGTTGCTGTTGTCAGGGATGATGGGAGTTGTAGCTCTTCACCTTTGGCTCGAACTCACCACCTTGTTACGCACCGGCGCTCACCAGTTTTGGCCAGTGGTTAAAGCTTTGCTCTAAAGCAGCAGAGTTACAGAGAGTAGGCTGAAGACCCTGACAAACTCTCCAAGCCTTCTCACTCTTGCTTCCACAGAAGTCTTCACACTTCTTCAGGATCCAGCTGGCTCTTGTATCTTCACCCAAGACACCAGACAACTCAGTAGTCTTATATAAAAGATCTACTTTATTCTACTATGTACAAATCCACAACTATCCAACAATACTCCACACTACTCCAATACTCCTCCACAACTACCCACAAAATACATTGGGATTCATAGCACTTATTATAGTCATTGGAAAATACCACCCACTCTTGTCAGTTTCCACCCAGTGGGCGTGTACAACCATTCCATTGGTTCTCTTGGTTCATCCCACAATTAATGATTTCATCATTTCACCTTGTCCACTTTAACAATTCTCAGGTGTTTTCAATTATCCACTTTGCATTTCTGTCCTTGGCATTTAGGACTTGTTAATTGCATTACCTTTTACACCTGTGTGGCTTCTAATTGCTTCTGCTGAGTCATCCTGACTCTCACATACATGTTTTATTTCATTCACTGTATATCCCATGTTGCATTTTCCTTAACAGCTGTCCCTCAGACAACTGGGGGGGCGAAGCCCAAAAATAAATAATTAAATATTTTTTTTAAAAAATTAAATAAATAAATAAACCGGGACAAATGTAGGACAACATTTTCAAATGGTGGACACTTTTTTTAAAAAAAGTGGAGAACACACAAAAAAAATTGCTGATTTTTTTTAAAATGTTAATATAAATGCATGTTCCTGAGGCGTCTATACACAATTGCCCCCCTTGCCCCTGCGCGCGAGAGGCCAAAGGCCCCGGCTGCAATCAGCGGCAGGACCGGGCTGGGGCCGGTCCCAAGGCCTTGCCGGGCTGCATCTGGCCCACGGGCCGCAGGTTGCCTACCCCTGGTCTTGTAGCTGTTCTAGGACTTGATACAGGGCTTTTTTCCCCTACCTAAAAATGCCAAGGTCTGGATTAAGAACATAACACATACTCAGCATTTGTTCTATCACTGAATTATGGTTCTTCACCAAGATGTTGGGCTGTTCTGTATGTGTAACAAAAAAGTAATCTTTCTGTGAAAATTTTCATAAGCAAGGCCTTTAACAGAAATACTAATGAACATCAGGCTTCATAAACAAGGCAAATACTGAGATAAATGTTCTTAGCTATTTATCAATGAAGACATGTAGCACAGCGCAGGAGCTTCAGGAGCTACAATTGGCAATCATTTCTCCAATGGAATTCAAGGATCAGGGCTGCTCTTCAAAGCCAAATACTGATAATCCCTTCTGAGATCTGACAATATGTAGCAGGGCTTCCCGTCCTTTTTGACTCGTGGAGTCCTAAGGGCTCCATGGAGTATAGGTTGGGAACCATTGTGTTATAGGTACTCAAGGAAACATTTTTGCTAATCAAATAAGCATATTTGTTGACTATAAAAGCAACAGCTTATATAGAAGCCTAAGCAGTTCAATAGGTGATCAAGATCCATTGCAGTATCCAAAGTACATAATCATGATGTCATTAAAAACCTATTCTTCCAGTAAAATGCCAGTGCTTAAATGCTGGATTATTAGAGGACTCTGGCTTTAACTTGTCTGAAAGCTTTTTTATCAAAAGAGGGATAACACAAATTTTAACCTCCATAAGCTTCCTTTCCCTCCATATGCTTCCTGTCTCTGGCCATACTCTTTTTCCAAGAAATATTCTTTACTGTGTCTTTCCAATTTTAGTAAATGATCTAAATGTCATTAAAATGACTAAGCAAAGAAACCCCTTGACAGATTTCATATACATTACTGAATGAACTAGATTCTATTGTTCACAGTCAAGGATTCTTATCCAGAGGGTAGAAGAAAATGTAGGTCTTCAAGAAGAAAGTGTTGACTACCAATTTAGATTTCATAATGGAGGTAAAATCTCTGTCATTGTACAATATGACCTAATTAAATTAACAGACAGACAGTTTTATTGTCACCCAAGAATTTTTTGGAGTCATCCAAGAAAATTGGACAAGAAAGAGACCTGGATTCTCTTCCATTCTGTATTCATTATAGTTTGCATCACAGCTGACACAAAATGTCTTGTAAACATGTCACAATGCACAATCATAGAGTTCACCATACCTCCTACTTGGTTAATAAAAGATCCCAAATTACTTGGGAAAACCTCCATTAGATGACAAATTGGGAATACAATTGTTGTGATGTGCCTACAAGTCAACCTCAACTTACAGCAAATCTATCACAGGCCCCACCCCTGTAAGATTTATTCAGGAAAGGTTTGTCATTGCCTTCCTCTAAGGCTGTGTAGTCCAGTGCATTGCCATGGCTGAGTGAGGATTCAGATCCTGGTTTCCTAGAGCCCTAGTCCAACTCTCAAACCACTACAATACTCTGGCTCTGGTCATGAGAATATAACACAGGTAGAGAAAAAGTGGCTTCTTTACCAGCACCTGTGTAATAGAGCCAATTATCGACCCACCCTGAACAATCCAAGCTTTTTAGTGAAACGAGAACTGTCAAGTGCTCCTCCTGCTCCGCATTTGCAATGAAAGCTTTGTTTGCAGACTTGCTAACTCAAGCGCAGGAATGAAAGAGAGGCAAGAGATTAGAGCTATACTAGACCCAGGTGCACCGTCTATCTCTTTAGGGCACTATGACTAAGTCACCCAACAAGTCTGGGCAGGGACTGTCTCGAGGATTATTGCTCATGTTCAAGTGATTAAAATTGTTCAGCACTGGGCTTTGGATTCAATGGCT
The DNA here is from genome assembly GCF_019175285.1 of Sceloporus undulatus. Lineage (NCBI taxonomy): Eukaryota > Metazoa > Chordata > Lepidosauria > Squamata > Phrynosomatidae > Sceloporus > Sceloporus undulatus. The sequence goes on from NC_056524.1 coordinate 216,077,492, forward strand.
CAAAACATCACCTGAGGCACTGCAAGCTAATTGCCCTGAAATGCACTCTCTCATATCACTTGCTGAAACTCATAAAATACTAGGGTCATGCTGTGAATTCTTGGCTCCATTTTGCTTCCACAAGAAGCAAATTCTCAATAGCTTCAAGAGTAGCTGGGTAAGACTGCATTGGTATACAGTTTGCAGCCAATCATGCCCTGAACTTCCTCACTCTTAACTGGTGGATGTAAATCGGGGCCCATTTAAAATGCTTCAATGCCATTAGGTTTTGCCAGCAGAGGGCCTTCCTTAACCAGCCAATACATGGCAGCACTGGAAGAACATCTTGGTAAAGAGACAAAGAATCTGCAAGCTAACATTGCTTTCCCCTGAGCTCCTCAAGCAAGACACACAAACAATCTCAACATATCTCAACATATTGCACTACATCTCAAGTACATTTCCACATTGCTAGCAGAAACCCAAACACTGGTTGATAACTACTGCTCTGATGAAAACGGCCAAGTAATGGAGCTAATATAAAACTAAATGTGATGGCTAGAATAGCACAGGGAACTATACATGGATTCTTTCATTTACGTTGTTCCAGAGGCTCAGGTGGTGTTTTAATTAATAATAGAGCTTTAGTAGGTCTAGAGAGCCAGTATGACATAGTAGTTTGAGTGTTGGACTGTGATTCTGGAGACCAGGGTTCAATTCCCTATTCAGCCATGAAACCCACTAGGTAACTCTGGGCAAGTCACATGCTTTCAGCCTCAGGGGAAGGCAATGGCAAACCTCCTCAGAAGAAATCATGCCAAGAAACCCCATGATAGTTAGCTACATATGAAAGGAGTGAAGAGGGAAAGATACACTTCTCGGGTGCTCTTACTGGAGCTTCCCACTGTCCCAAACTGATGTAAGGTCTAAACCATTGTTTTCTAGTATCAGGTTTCAGCAGTAGAGACTCTTGTGTGCCTTCAAGTCATTTCTGACTTATGGTAACACTAAGATGAACCAATCATGGGGTTTTCTTGGCAAGATTTGTTCAGAGAAGATTTGCCATTGCTTTCCTTGCTCAACCATGGAAACCCACGGGATGACCTTGGGTAAGTCAAATTCTCTCAGACCCAGAAACCCCATGATATGTTTGCCTTAGGGTCACTTTAAGTCAGGAACAACGTGAAGGCACAGAATAACAAAGTAAGCCTAATGAAATAACACTGAGGCTAACACACTGAGCAATTGTGACCAATAGAGGCAGTTTATACTATTTTTTTTTCCATCCCCTACTTAACCCAGCAATTGGTCTGCTTGTGAAATGGGAATAGTGCCTGGGATCCCAGGTGCAAGAAGTACAAATCCTCCCTCCAGCACAGCAGTGAGGGAAGGTCAGATGATGACAGCATCATTGCTCATGCTTAACATGCAGGCAATGTTTGGCACCCAGACCGGCTCATTCCTTTCACCCCAGCAGATGCTATGTGGAGGAGGATAGGGCAGGCAATGCCCCTTCAGTTCAACAATAGGCACATCAGTGAATGGGTCACAGGACTGGGGCTTAAGGAAATAAAATGCCCCTATCTCACAAGCATAACCATGACTGCCTGGTTGTTAATTGCATATACTTCACAGTAAAGCTTACAGCATTATAATTTGGGCATGAGTTTGTATGCATCACCCATTTCCATGATAAGCAGGAGAGCTGAGAACAAATTAGATATATGGCTCTTGGAAGTATATGAAAGGCAGAACCTTTAAAATCTTTGGTCCCAGTGAAGCGTTTGTGCCAGTTGGCATGGGGGAAATGGTTATACATTTTGGCTATCTTGCTGTCTTGCTTCTATTATGTGCTCTTTAAGATGTGTTGTGATACATTGCTACCAATGTGATCACTGGTTTACGTGATTAGCTTAAGACTGGCATTTTGCTGGATGTAGTTCCCTGCCCTTCTCTCTTTGTCCAACTCACAGCTCTTTCAAAGCATTCCAAATTTCTTCTTATTCTCACCAAACAATAAGGGAAATTCTGTTCAGCTACTTACCTGTTTTAATTTAATAAACTCTGAAGTACTGCCATTGTCCATGAGAAAGCTGGAAAAGAAACTGCTGAAATCCATCAACTGCTTGGCTATTGTTCCTTTCTTTCTCTTCTTTCTTTTTCTTTCTGGAACTAAAATGGGAGCTAACTGTTTAACTGGCAATAACAAAGCACAGCAAATAGGAAAGTACAGCAAATCGGTAAAACAGAGAGAGAGAAAGTTTTGTACATGATGAGGATCCTTTGACCTTCTCCTTTTTGTGCAGATTTCTATACTATGTGTGCAAGAAGCTGGCTCGCACAAGCAAGTGGCACCCCCCCCCCCCCATGAAAGTTATGTTGCCAGCTACAGAAGAGCAGGCCTGTTGTCAGTATACCCAGCATAGTGGAGTAAATGATCAGGCTCACCTTTGCTTACGAGGGCAGATGCTAGCATTACTCTTTAAAAAAAAAATAACTTTGTTTTTGCCTTAGAACACTGAAAGAAAGCACTGGGTGAAACAGCTACAGCAATGTTAGCATACCCTACATCCCTCTCACCAGATATGGGTTTCAGATTTCATATCAAACATCAGGCATGTTTTTGAGAGGTCACAATGAACTTTGGAACACTAGGAAGTTACGTGTGTGAGAAGGCATGCTGGCCCAGTCACATGTGGGAGAACTAAATGGTACTAAAAATAAAAGTTAAATGGGTTTGCTCTTCATTCTGTCCCTTCCACAGGCTTTTCCCATTTCCTCTTGCAATGGAGACAAAGGGATTCAAATCACAAAAGCAGTTAAAAACTATTTTCTACATCACTCCATGCTGTGTTTCTAGTCACCCTTCCTGTCCAACTATCTCAGGGTTGTTCCAGATCCAATCATTGTTTTTCACTCCAAAGTTAAAGCCATCAACCAATTTAGATCCTTTTGTCAGTTCCGTGAGAAACTCATCAAATCCTTTGAAATCGGATGTAATTATCCATCCCACACAGGGCCATTGCAAACACAGTTGATTCCCAGATTGGGTCTCTGTTCAACAGGCCAGAATTCCTCTCTACGTAACCCTCGGATGCTGTCTGAGCCTTGCTCCATTTTCTGTGGACCTATCTTCAGGATTATCAGCCCTTTCTAGTCTCTTGTTATCCAGCCTTCCATGCCTTTCTTTCTTTTAGCCTTGTATGGGTTTTAAGGTTGCAGTGGCTTTGTGTGTTTGCATGCACCTTTGCTCATATCTAAATAAAACCTTTTATGTTCACTAAACCCAGAGTTTCTCTGCAGATAGAACTGATATATATATAGGTGATGAGACCCCTAAAGTCTCTCCTTTTGAGCGAATAATGCCTCACAAATATCAAGGAGATGCTGGCACTATTGGTGGGGAAGCCATGTCTCTCCCACACACCTTTTAGGCTAACAGCAGCACCATCCTTATTACCCCAGAATGCCTAGGGCCCCAAGGCATTTAGGAAAAATAAACATGACGGCAGCTACTGTAACCTTCAGTATGTTCTCTTTTGAATGCTGGACTGAACATTACCTGGCCAACAAAGGTTACTAGATTGAGGGCAAAGTAGAGGCAGTGGGGGCAGGCAGTGGTGGATCCCCAGGTGCTCAGTACAAGTGTTGAGTGAAGCACTTCCAGCATCCACTCCTATCTTCATTTCCCAGGGGATGGCCAAGGTGGTAATGGGGGTCTTGCCTTGCTTAGCCCTTTTTGATAGCATGTGGAAACTCAGCTTCATGGATCAATGAGCTGAATTTTCACCTCTGAGAGCCTTCTTATACTGTACAAAGATCAAACAAAGTCCCAAAGGTATCCACAGATTTTCTACTGCTCTATAACATATATGTTACAGAATAAATGTCTAAAATTTATAAGGCAATCAACAGTCACAAATGGGACTAGTGATATTCCAGAAACTTTGTACCCAAATCACAAAAAATATTGAGGTAAGTAAAAGACTTACTTTTCTACTTTAAAAATATTAAATATATTGTGTTGTTGTTTGCCTTCAAGTTGTTTCCAATTTATAGCAACCATAAAACAAACCTGTTGCTGGGTTTTCTTGGCAAGTTTCTTCGAGGAGGGGGGTTGCCATTGCCATCCTCTGAGGCTGAATGACTGTTTGGACTTGCCCAAGGTCATTCAGTGGGTTTTCATGGCCGAGCGAGGATTCAAACCCTAATCTCCAGTGTCATAGTCCAATATTCAAACTACTACACCACAAATAAAATTGTTTTGTTTCCAATACAGGCATATCACAGTTAACAAAGCCTCAGACAAAGAAGATTCTTATTACAAGTTTTTTTTAATATCCACTCAGCCTTCATCACTTCTTGTCCTCTGTGTAGCTTTGAAGTTAGTTTGGAGGAGGGGCTTTGGCATCCATGGAATTGGAAGGATGGTGAAGGACATCTGAAACACAGACCATTGGTGCCTAGCACATCTGCAGTAAACAATATAAAAAAGCTTCAACTCGGAAAGAATGGGATTTTTCTCCAGCTGATTCTTGCAATCATGTGTGCCTGCCCACAACAAGCAGGGTAAACAGCAGCCTCCATGGAATCCCTTAGGATCTCTTACTGCATATGCATGAATAGCAAAACAAAAGGGGAAAGTGGATGAGGATGCCCTACCATCTCCAGCATATATATATATATATATAATTATTTTAAACGATCTCTAAATCTGGCCACTGAAATGGAAATCAGAACACAAGTGCCATCTGGGGAATGAAAGAAAAAAATCACCCAGATGCATTTTGAATTAGAAAGAAGCTTTCAGGAAGGTTTGATATATTTTTGTTTGCTCACACAAGACTTACATGACCTAGTTGTTTCATTTCACATATGCATATTGTTAGGTTTGAATAAAAAGTTTGCTGAAAACGTGTTGAACTCTTATTTGTGGAGTAGGAACCTATCTATTCTTTCTATGCCTCTGGTACCAAATTTTCTGTTAAAGAAATAATGCCTATGAACACTTCTACTTCACTAACTGAAGTGTATTAAATAAATAAGTATGGCGGGTTATAGACCGCCGCTTTGAGGCGGTCTGCCACTGCTGCCGCTTGCTCCGCGTGGGAGCTACAGCAGCCACACCGCGCGGCTCCCGCACGGAGCAAAAAAGAAGCTCCAAAATGGAGCTTCTTTCCGCGGCGCACTGATGACGTCGCGAAGCGCCAAGGGCGCATTCGTGACATCATTAAGTGCCGCACGACGTTCGGATGCCATGTAGAAGGGCCGGCGCCATATTGTACGGACAGAGTCCGTATTAGACCCAGGGGCATCTAGAAGAGACACCCCTTTTTTTAAAATGGGACGTCCTGCGGATGTCCCAAGTGCCGGTGTGTAACCAGCCTATAAATATTTCAAAGTGCATCTCTAAATACTCTTACCTAGGAATAAATCCCATTAAACAGAGAATTACTTCTGCACAGACAGAAGGATTGCAGTATTAATTTTATTTAAATTCTTACTTTCAAATATACTGTATCTAGTGTTAGAGATTAAACTGATAGCTGCTGTAAATTGTGATACTGAAATTTCAGTTTTTACCAGTTGCGAAAGGAAAACTAATATGAAAGCTGAAAATATAAATGTGCAGCATAGGTAATAAAGGGATGACTTACGGTACTATCTGGACCTAGTGAGAGACTTACAGCTTGCATTTCTTGAACAGAACACACACACATCCAAAAAAAATCCTTACAACAAACCTTTTTGGAAACTTAAAGGTGCTTTCAAAGCAATTATATGGGCCTGAACAGACAGGCCAAAATAAAGCTGTTTTGGGTCCCTTTGGAGGTATGCTGTTTAAATGCTGCATGCGTCCTAAGAGGCTGGAAGCCATGCCAAAGGACTGGAGTGTGGCTTTGGCATGGCTCCTGGCCTCTTAAGATGCATGTGTCATTTAACCAGAAGCTGTTTTATTTTGGTCTGTCTGTTCAAGCCCATATGTCATGTCCAAGACCTTGGGTATACCTTTAGGTCCTACCCAGTACCTTTGTGTCATCATGCAGAAATAAAAGTGATATATGGGCAAAACGTATGAGGCAAGATGCAATTCATCACAATTGTCATACCAACTGAACATGAAACAATAAGATGCAGGAGCCATATGGAAGTGTCTATGGTCCAAAACACACTGCAGAAATAATCCCGTTTGAGACCACTTGAACTGCCCTGGCTTAGTGTTAGGGAATCCTGGGAATTGTAGAGCTCTTTGATAGAGAAGGCTAAATGTCTCACAAAACAACTGTTCCCAGAATTCTGTAGCATTCAGCCAGGGCAGTTCAAGTGGTCTCAAAGTGGATTATTACTGCAGTGTGTTTTGGACCTAGATCTGTAGAAGGCTTAAAGAGACTCAGTCTATACCAGACAGTCCAGCACCCCATCTGCATTTATTTTAAAAAGAGGCAGGAATTCACCACACATCTGGCCTGAAAGAAGATGAGAGAACTAGCCAGAAAACACTGAAATTGGCTGGCAAAAGCTCTGGGTATATAAAAAGGGATGTAAGCAATATTGCAATACCAGATTAAATGGCTAATATGAAAGCAACCTATCTCTGCTTTTGGACAGATAGCCAAGGATCATTTATCAAGAGTAACTTGTGCAATCCCATGATTTCAAACACCTATCAAAATGAATCATAATCATATGAATCATTGTTTTATTCACTGACTGAATCATAATTCTCTACACTGTAATCTTTTTAGTGCTTTACTGGAGATTCCACCCACTTGTGATCTAGCTACTTTTTAGATATTTCAGGATCTCTTTATCTCTTCCTTTTATTCATTATTTATCTGTTTCAAGTTATTTTTTGCACAGATTAGCATCAACTCATGACAGCCTATCTTTAACGGACTGTTTTTATCATTCTCCCAGCTATGGTGCCTCTTCTTGTCCACCTATAAGTTTCCCTTTCTTCAAATACCTCTTAGTATGGCAAATAACCTGGCTTTCTTGCTGTATCCAACTCCCTGAAACACGAGGCTAACGTTTAGAGGACAAAACTGCAGGTGGTAGAATCGGGACACTGACACTATAGCCCAGAATCCTTTTGATGCAGAGAATCAGGCGATCCCAGAAGACCAGTCTTGTGTCACTAGATTGGTTGCCAAATTTACAGCACTCCCTATGGCTAGGACACCTGTTGATATGGAAATGTCCATGTTAGTTCCCATGTCACTGTCCAGCACACGTATTTATCTAGCCCCTGTCTGTTCCAGATGTAAACACGCAGACTTCAATGCCTAACACTTGGCTGGGGTACAGTTTTGTTCCATATTAGCTGTAAGCCAAGCCATCAGCAGAATATGGCAGTTCTTAGCCAGAGAATGTTAGAGAAGGAAATTAATAACTATCTGCACCCAAACTGAAAGTGCAAAGACAGTTTTATTTCATGGCTTTGTTTCAGCAAGTACATTAAGCCACCCCTAAGTAGAAGAAACAGAGACTACCAAATTTATTTAACTGCCTAGATTAATTCCATTTTAATTTTTCCATTAACCACTTAATTTGTTTTAAATTTGGCATCCCACAGTAATAACTCCTTTCAAATATTGACAGATAGGAAAGTAAATGCCACTCAGCCTTGTACATCTGTTTTTCAGCCAACTTTCTCAAGATAGAGGGAGTGTTATCATAATTTATTTATATATCAATAGAAGTCCTGGTTTTATGATCAGTTGTCCACATCCAACCATTTAGAATATAATGATAAGATCTCCACTAAATCAGTGCCTTTGTTTGTTAACAGTTGAACATTCCTAGCTAAAACTTTATGATGCATGAGCTGGAGAGAAGGAAATAAAGTCTTCCTCATAAAACATGCTTCAGAGTCCAAAGGGCAAAAGAAATGAAGTGGGAATATTTTTGGTTTAAATTACTAAGGTTTTCACACAATGTTGAGTGAGCCTGTGTTTAAGAACTCGATTGCCTGCATTTTAGAAATTAAGGGTAGGCCACTTGAAGTACTAAAAGAGAGCCCTAAAATAGACTGTGGGTTAAAACAAATTAGCCTTTTCTCCAACTTTGCTCCACCTCAGAGCCACTCCAAACATGATGCTATGAAAATCATTTCCACACAGGGAAGAACACGAAAACTGAGTGTACATAGCCTTATGTGGCAGCAATACTTAAGTAGCTACTGATTGTATAACTGGGATTGTATAAACACTGGGAAGCTATCATTTGTCCCAGCTTCTTTGCAGGGTTGGCTATGCGGCAAAATAAGGGAAACAGCTGATTCCGGATGCCTTGAGAGGGCAGTAAAATGTTAGTTATTTAATTTATTATTGATGGATTTTTACTGCCAGGGAGTGGGAAGGAGCTTGTGGGTATCTCTCTCTCTCTCTCTCTCTCTCTCTCTCTCTCTCTGGTTCTGTAGTAATGAACTGCTGCTCTGTGTTATCCAGGAAAACAACTTCAGCAGGTCTTGTGTAAATCTTTATATGCAAATGAAAAAATACAAATTGCTTATTATTTATATTCCTGTTGTAGCATGTGCGTATATATGTGTGTGTGTGTGTATTTTAGAAGTGTTAGCTCTTATGAGGAAAGTTGAGGAAATAGATTTTAATAATATCTGGAAACCACACCCTATAAAAAGTGGCTTAGGGAGCTGGGTATGTTTAGGGAAGCGAAGGTTAAGAGATGACATGACAGCTATGTTTAAATATTTGAAAGGATATCATATGGAAGAAGAAGCAAGTTTATTTTCTGCTACTCCAGAAACTAGGACATGGAGCAACAGACTCGAACTACAGGAAAAGAGATTCCACCTCAACATTAGGAAGAACTTTCTGATGATAAGAGCTCTCAACAGTGTGCTGCCTCAGAGTGTGGTGGAGTCTCCTTCTTTGAAGGTTTTCAGAGGCTGGATGGCCATCAGGGTGTTTTGATTGTGCCTTCCTGCATGTCTGGGAGTTGGACTGGATGACCCATTTCATCCATAATAATATTGATTAATATTATTATATATAATAATAATATTATATATTTAATATAATGTATAATATTATTATATATAATATAATATAATATAATATAATATAATATAATATAATATAAATATTGACATAATAATATCCATAATAATATTGACTAATTGACATCCCACTCTATCCTATGGATTAAACATGGCTTTTAACAATTGTTCTAAGTGTTAACAGGTCTGTGTCCAACAGGTTCAAAATGTAAAGACAGTCCTCCCCAGACTGGTGACCTCCAGATATTCTGGACTCCAACTCCCATTATTACTGAGTATTGGCATTCCTACCTAGAGCAGATAAGAACTGGACTCTAAAATTTCTGGAGGGCACCAGACTGGGGAGAGCTGAAGTAAGACAGTCAAATGGTGTGGTTGCCAAAAGGGGGCAAATGAAATAAAAATGATATTGTAACAAACTAACTTTTTTTAAAAAAAAGTCAAAGCATCAATTTCATAGCATTAATAACCAGCAAGCAACTAATCCAAAAGCAACCCAAAACATGTGCTAAGGAGTCCTGATGACACCGTGGTTAAATGTCAGTACTGCAGTAAAAACATTGTGAGTTTGATCCCGCAGGGCTCCGTGATGACTCAGCCTTCCATCCTTTCATAGGTCAGTAAAATGAGTACCCAGCTTGTTGGGGCCAATTGGCTAACATATTGTAAACCTACTTAAAGAGTGCTTAGCACTACAAATCAGTGTAGAAACGTAAGTGCTATTGCTAAAATGTAAGTGCTAAATGCCTACTTGTCAAAGACATGCTGCCAAGTTAAGTGGGACTACTGACAGTTTAGCTCTACTCAGGAGGTAAATGGATTATCACTGCTAGTCCCTGGAATTCTCTTTCTTTCCAACAAAGTGAAGTCACCTAGATGGCCAACAGAGTTCAGTATTTCTTGCCAAAACCTCGGGATTGCTCCATTATGCACAGTGAGGATGAGTGGGTACAATGCCATATTGTGCCAAACCTGATTCAGATCTCCATTTAGACAAACTCACTGGGTGGCAACCTTGGAGCAGTTTTTGTTGTCCTGCCACCACATGAAAAAAATACTATTCTATCTTACATTCTGGTTTCTAACCACAGAAGGATTGTAAAAACATGATTTAAATGCTATATAATATTGCAGCTCTCTTATGTAGAACTCCAAAAGTTCTCTGGCTTCCAGATGGGTAGTTTTATCATTTGAGACCAAAATGAGTCTCAGCCACTATGCTTCGAAAGTAATGACAGAGAGTGTGTGTGTGTGTGTGTGTGTGTGTGTGTGTGTGTGTGTGAATGCATGCACATATACACAGACATGCAATAACTATATACAACCTAAGCTCTACAGCTCAGTTGTGATACTCATGCACTATTATAAAGTGCAGAAGAATAAGATTTGGATTTATGTCCAGAGATGTATCAGAAGCACACTCCCAGTTATGCAACATAACAGGTATATATTAAGCTCCCACAGTGGACTGTAAAAGAGACATAAATTTACATTAGGAGGACCACACTCCCTATACCCCTTACTTATAGAGTGCTGGTGTAATTTATCAGTATTGTGCTCTGTGTTAATCCTTAGCCTACAGTGAAATTTCCATTGAATTATCCCAAAAGGTTTGAACACTGGACTAACTCTGGAGATCAGGGTTCAATTCCCCACTGAGCCATGGAAACCCTCTGGGTGATCTTGGGTGAGTCACACATTCCCAACCGCAGAAAACCCTGTGATAAGTTAGCCTTTGGGTTGCCATAAGTCAGAAATGACTTGAAGGCACACAACAACCACAACAACAACAACAACAGTGCACCAACATGATTATTGATCCAGCATGCACTCTCTAAGTGGAAGATTTTGAGTGCGTTCTATAATAATTAAGATTTTTGTTGTTGTTGTTTTACAACATAAGCGCTATAGCAATGTGGAAAAGCAGATGTAGTGTTGTTCTTCAGACTGGTTGGCATCATTATGCGGGGGCGGAATTATTCTCTTGTGAACTACAATAATTGAGCATTTAACAGGACGAAGGTTTTTTTGTACTCTTAGGGTTTTCCCCAGATAGAGCCAAGAAGGTCTGACTACTTTCAAGTGCACACTTTGTTTGGACACCTGTCATCAAACTTTTCATTAGAAGTATATCTAGATTGCAGCTATCTGCTGATATAATTTTCTAAAGGGACATTTGAATCTACCTGGTAAGAATACAATGGAGTCAGAAAGGAAAAGCATTAAAGTGCAGTCGTGTTGCTGTAGCTGCAATTTCCTAGATTTGTTATCTACATATTGGGTCTCTAAATTATCTCCACAGTTCTCAACGACACCCTCTGCAGAATTAATGAGGCTCTGTTTAACCTGCAAATCTTGAAGCTAGGAGAAAAAGAAATGGGGAAAGAGAGGGGGGGTTATATTTTCACAGCCAAAATAGGAGTTCATAAATTTTCCTCAAACTGCTTCATGTTTATAATTTACATATCAGGCACATTGGCTCAAGTTGCTATAGAGATGTGAATTTCTGTACGTATGGAGTAGGTCAATAAAGCTAGGTGGCTGAAGTGTTTGATAATTTCATAATTGTCTAGATTTTTTTTATGATCAGCCATGTATTACTGTATAATAACAGCCCTCTTTCAGGGCCATTAAGATGAAATGTGCCTGCCCTGGAAATGCAGTCAGGGTATGAAAAAGCATAATCTGCAAACTTTGGTGGGCAAGTTCTGTCTTTCTCTTTCTCTCTCATTTAAAAATCTATAGCAAATGTCTCTCCTTTTTCCTCAATAACAGTTAAATGTTAAGATATATACAACCCTTCATTAAGAATATTTCTTTTAGGAAATTGCCAAGAAGAAAAATTCATGTTTTCTTATTCTTTTATCAACAGTGCCAGCTGTTCCTCTGTCGTGGGACAGAACTCTATATGCCACTTAATGACCTGGTGCTTCAAATATTGTGGAGGACACAATTATTTTAGCAGTAAGATTAAATTATCTGTTCATCTTATTTCTTTCAGTGTAAGAGGAAGGGGTACCATCTTCTTCACCTCAGGGAGCAAAATATTTTGGTTCAGCTCTGTCAGCTGATATCATCAACCTCTCATCTCATAGCAATCCCGGCATCGAAAAATCTTCTTCTGCAGCTTGTCGGAATTCCATGATAGGCACACCAGGCAGACAAACCCATGTGAAAATGCTATATCTACCTCCACAGACAAATATTGAAGGACAGAAGTTTGTACTTTTCCAGCAGAATAATTTGAAAATTGATCTGAGGCCAGCAGCACTTTGTCTTAACAATTGGCACTTGAAAGGGGAAAAAAACATAGTTGCACACAATTGTCAAAATGCTATGTTTCTCAGTCATACTCCCAGATCTGAGAAGGGCATAAAGAGCTCTCCACTACGTACTGTCATTAAGGCACTAAGTTGTAAAGTGGACAATTATCCAGAAAACACATATCTGAAAGAATAATCTGGCACTACTAATGAAGAAGGCTGTTAGCAAAAAAAGTGAGAAAAAAGAAAAAGAAAAGCTGTTAAAAACCCAGTTGTTGGAGGGCTAAACATTGCCTTTTTTTTTTCTTTAACATGTAAATACTTTTCTTTCCCAAGAATAATTGAGCTTTCAGTTCCAGTGATTTATGAGAAATACTTGAGGACATTCTGCTAACATCTATCTTTGTCTTGAAAAAACACCTTTGCTAGGTTTACTAACATGCATGGTTAAATCTTCTGAAAAGACTTCTTTGAAAAGACTTTGGATTGTTTAAAGGGTTTCGAATGTCCTCACAATCACCACCATCAGGTTATCCAGAATGAAACATAGAGGTGAGTACATAGAATTCTTTTTGCAGGTATCGTGACAGAGCTTAATGAAACCCAGCAGCCAAAGCCTGGAATTCTTCCTACTCCATCTTTCTATTTTAGGCTTGCTGTCAGCTACTGACATTTGGATTTTGAATTGCCCCTGTATCTGGCAGCCAAGGTGGTCTCTTCAAATAAAAGACAGATTTGATGGGTAGCTGAGAGTACAGTGGGAAGTCAATGATACCTCCCCTTACAAAGATTAAATATTTCAATATATTCTTATTCAAAATGTATGAGGACATTATTGAAAATGTTGCTTACCAAGGATACTTCTGGCTGACTCCTGTTTCTAGGATTAGGTGTGCTGTTTCAGTGTTTCTCATCACAGCTGTCCAGATTTGCAGAGTTAAAGTGAGAGGTCCCTTTTCAGTCCACATGGCTGATCAGGACAAAAATGGAAGAAACAAACATCAGTTGTGCAACATGAATGATAGTTTCTTTAAAACTAGGTGTCTTATAAATATGCTTAATAATCTAAGGCTTTAATATCACTATACATTTTATCTAAAGAAATGGATCAATATCCATCAAAGTTTATGCTAAAATTCAAAAAGTTAGACTTAAAGGTGACTCCCCCTCCGTGTTTCCTTTTTTATGTTATATTTCCCCTGATACTGTCTACACCCTCAGTCTGAACCAGCTGAGTTGTATTATTTATTTCACATTACTTCTGAAAGATTGGGTAAATGTGTCATAACCTTCAAAAGGGCATCTGATTTTGCTATCTGAGGGACAAGGTCTACAGTTCAGTCATCATTCCCACTTGCCCAAAGATTGACCAGACATACAGCTAAATCAATGTTACTCTTCATTGAATAGGACACTTAGTGAAGGCAAATAATTCAGTCAGTGACCCACAAGGGCCATGATGCCACCAGAATCCCTGTTGAAGACATCATTGCCCAGGTGGAATCCGCACTCCACCATCTCCCAAAGGAGGAAGCAGAAGAAATAAGAGGGGAAACAGCAAGGATTCTGCACAAGGCAAAACCACCTCCCAGCAACATAACCAAAAAAAGGAAGAAAAGCCATCAAGGAACTCAGTTCATATGCGGAAATCATCATTCTCCCAGCAACAAAGGCAATGCCACAGTAATCATGGATACAGAACAATACAAACAAAAAATCAAGGAACCTCTGAATCCTACAATATACATAAAGCTGAAACAAGACCCAACCAGCAAAATCATCAGAAAAACGAACACCCTGATCAAAAACTCCTCAGTTCAGCCAACCACAAGACAAAGGCCTGTTACAGACTGCCAAAATAAAGCTGCTTCGGGTCTCTTTGGAGGTATGCTGTTTAAATGATGCATGGGTCCTAAGAATCCAGAAGCTGCACCAAAGCTGCACTCCAGTGCTTAGGAATGGAGTGCGGCTTTGGCGCGACCTCCGGACTCTTAGGACCCATGCATCATTTAAATAGC